>NC_081411.1:398887765-399187765 GCF_030272615.1 Cryptomeria japonica | reverse complement strand
GATACCTCATAGGGAAGCTTTGACACCCACGAAGTCCTTGGTATTACTGTCTCCATAAAATAATTATCCTTGTCTACTATTAAAGTAATCTCATTTTATACCAATCTACAACTTTCGAAGGAATTCGGTTCTTGATAACCATCTCCTTTTTGAGATCCATAAATAACTTATAGCAAGTAGGATTACTATCATCTTTAAACTATCCAAATACTCCTTAATTTGAGCACCAACAATCACATCTTTTCTCCACATGACATGTTTCATTCCAAACAATGAATTAAGAAAATAGAATATAAAGAAAACAATAAGAGATTCATACCGGATGGGGTACATTTCATCATTTTTCATCCAAAGACTTTCTAGCAACTAATGCCTCAAGAGCTCACATTAATCATAATCCTTGTTCACTTTTACCATTTGATAGGCCACACACTGTTGTAGAGGAAGATGATCCTTCTCGATTCCTTAAATATACTTTATTTGAAATTTTGATAGTTGCATACCTTATACAAAATCAACAATGTTGCCAATTTGAAGAGCTCTCTTATCAGATACAACTCCAGTTAGCCTGTTCACTTCCTCATTCTTTACCAGTTTCAAAGCGGGTACTTTTTTGCTAGAGCACAAGCAGATCGCATCCCTTAGGGTTTCCTCGAAAATCAAGTATGGTTTATCCAACCATGTAGATAATCTTCATGTATTCTGATCTCAACACAATCTTTATTATTTCTTCATCACAAAGCATAGGGAAATTTCTCCATGTTTCTAGGGTACATGGGGTTCGATACATGGAGAAATTTCCCTATGCTTTGTGATACAATCACTATTCTTGTTATGATTATATCCTTCCATAGAAACATGAATGTAATAGTGGAAATTCTCTTTATGTATAACTTTGTCAATTACAAGAGAAAAAGCACAGATAGGACCTTCTACCGCAAGAATAAACGGACAAGTCTCGAAAACAAGTTGAGCCTCATTAGGAACACTAATAATTTTAGAACTTCCCATTTAAAAGATCACAATTTGAAAAACACCTTTGATTGAATTGAACAATGCCTTTTCTTCTCCTCACATTCACTAGCTCCTCAATCACAATTGAACAAAATGAACTTAAAAATATATATACTTGCCACTAAGGGTTTCCAAAAAGCTAAAACACTATACACCAAAGACCGCATAAAGAGTTCTGGAGCACCATTTCAATCTACTAAAAAACTATTGTAAACACCTTCCAAACTTCTACCATGTTGAGAACAACTTAGCATCCAAACCATGAGGGGGTGCAAGGGATTTGCATTAAGTTCTCCCCCTTAGACAATATAGTTTGAATTAGTTTCAAGAAAAAGAGTCAACACCCACAATAGGTGTGGATCCATATTCAATCTTCTCTTCAACCTAATCGTTTGATTTCTTTACCCATGTCATCTTCATTTTCTCCTTTTCTTCATTTATATCAATTTTGTTTTTAGGATCAATGGTCTTCTCATTCCTTCTTTTGCAGTGTTTCACAATATGTCCCATTTTATTATAGCTATAGCATACCAATCCTTGTTGTGATTTACTTTCATTTATTATGTCATTTCTACTTCTTCCAAAATTCCTATTTGACCTGCACTCAATAGCTTTGTGCCCATATACATTGCAAGCATTAACATATCCATTGGAAGATTGAATATCTCTTCCAAAAAATGAATTTCTATTTCTATTCGAAATCAAACTACCTCTGCACTCACTTTATTTGTGTCCAAACTTATTACAATAGTGACAATTTTTATTAAAGGATTGAATTCTACCTTACTTCTACATTCACTAGCTCTATGCCCAAATCTATTGCATGAAAAATGGTTACACAAATAAAAGATTACTATTTGCAAAGAATGGGAGGAGGTCCCCTAACATTGTTTGAGTTTTGGAAGCTCCATTCCGAAATGAAATCCTTTTGATCTTTATCGAAGTTCTTCAAATCATCCTTGACCTTTTCCTTTCCTTTATCTTTCTTGCTAGATGACTTAGAATTGAGCATAGTATCAAGCACTTCACTACCACCTCTGAGTTTCAGCCCATTATTGATCTTATCCTTTGCATCTTTTAGTTCCTTTTTAAGTCTAATTACATCTTCTTCAAGTCTTGAACTTTCTTTAGTCTTCTCATCAAGCTTTGTTTCAAAATCATCAATGACCTCCTTTCCTTTATCGAGCAGGCTTCTCAAATAAGATATCTTTTCAATTGCCTTCAAGTTTCATCTAGGTCTGTCAATGCAAATCTCAGTTCTCCTTCCATGTCAACAATGCCACCATCATCATCCCAATCACTTTGACCCATAGCATCCATATCATTGTTCAAAATCTTGGATCTACCTTAGTGGTTAAATTTTTTCTTCAAGAACCAAAGCTCTGATGCCAATTGTTGAACACTACCAAATGTTAGAGTGGAGGGAGGGGGGGAAGGGGGTTGAATCAACATATGCTAAAACTTGATTAGATTAAAACATGCATTCCACATCAACCATGTGTGAGAGTAAACAACTGGAACAATAAATGCATCCACACAAGAACACCAAGATTTTTCTGTGGAACACTCAAACTAGGAAAAACCACAATGAGAGTCAAAATCACAATATATATAATAAGTGTTTACAATAGTTTAGGTCATAGGTTAGGTATCCCACTACTTCAGACTTATAGGCTAAGGTGCACAACCTTAGGTCAAGATATGAAAGAGATACTTGCACAATTAAAGATCACTTCTTCGGGGCAAGATACAAAATGTAGACCCCTAAAATTAATTAAATTTATGTTTAATTAATTTAAGCGTGTCATCATAATTAACCAGTTTAATTGTGTTAATTCTCTTCTTCTTAAGGTTAATTAAATCAAAATTAATCAATCTTGTCACTATAGTCCAATAATTAAATTATCAAATAAATTAATTATTTCCCTAATTCTTCTAAATAATCCCCCTAATCCCTTGCTAGTACCTAATCCCCATGATTAGGCACAAAAGTCAACCATAGCCAATTATGGATAAATACTCTTTGTCCCCCTTCTTACCTTCCACCTTAAATGCTCCCTTTTTGGGTGAATGTGAGATTTTCAAAATCTCACATTCTCCCATGCTTCTCACCTTTCCAAGGAATTTTAAAATTCCTTTTCCCTTTTCCAATCCCCATGCACACAATATCTTAGGAATTTTTAATTCCATGTGCATCCCCAAAGGAATTTTTGATTCCTTTTATTTCTCCTAGGTGCATTGGGAACTCTTCCCCATGTATCTTGAGGAGGGTGGAGACAAGAAATGCCTTTATGGCAAACCTCTTGGTCTCCACCCCCTTGTCATGTCATTGTCCTTTGATCCATGTGGTCTACTCTCCTCAAATCCTATCCCTCCATTCCTCTTCAATCTTGACCGTCCATTTTCCTCTATTTAATTCTATAAATTGGGGTCTCCATCCCCTCACTTGAGCATCCACAATCTAAGTAACTTCATGCTGCTAGTTTGAGTTTGAATCCATCAAGAGCATCCATATCAAATCCTTAGTTTGACTCCATAATCCATCCTTGAAGCTCATCCATCCACATCCCACCATTGGACCAATCCAAACAAGTCAAGTAGGGGTGCATGCTTGGCTTCAACTAGTGTCTAAATCAGAGGAACAAGAAAGACTCCTCTCTTGCAAGGTAATATTTGTGTTAGTTTATGCAATTATTTGATCTTTTCATATCTTTTGGATTTAAACTAACATGATAACCTTTCTTTAAGTCTCCATTGGTTCATTTTGGCACGCCCGGTGGGACCCACGTCCCAGAAATCTAACATTTTTTGCAGGTTTTTCATGATTTTTAGTCACAGGTTCCAGATCAGCGCGAGAGTATGCAAATTAGCATGTGCACTATGGATTCACTGCATGCACCCTTGGTTCGGCACGGGCGTAGCACTTCAGTGTGTATGTTTTGAATTTCAAATTTGCTAACCCTCCATTTTCTCCAGGCTATATTTTGGTGCGTCCTATATGGTTTTAGCGCGTCCTCCTTAGTAAAAGGTTTTTCTTGATTGTTAGATTGTAATTTCTTATACTTTTTGTTTTAAGCACTTAAAATCTAAATCAAAACTCAAAATTAAAAAAAAAAATTGAAAATCAATTAAAAATAAATAAAAATTTATTTTCGTAATTCTGTTTGGTTTACAATTTTTGCAAAATCGGTGCGTGCGCAGGTGTTTTGGTGCCTCCGATTTGGTTCAGCGCATCCGCTGTACCCATTTCCCGCCTTTTATCAAATTTAAAATTTGGATGTTTGAAATTTTCTGTTTCTTGCTAATTATTTTTGTTACAACGTGTACGCTCGCAATTCAACGTGGACACTTTTGTTTCAATGTGCCTGCTGAGGTATAATTTTTATTAACTATTTTAAACCCTAATTTTTTGTATTTCTTTTTTTAGGAGGCAGGCATTGCTTCGATGAGTATGCAAGCATTTTGGTGCTTGCGCAGGCACTTCGGTGTGTCTGCCTACATATCAGCACGTACGCTGTGCTCATAGGGTTTTCTTTATTCTGATCAAATTTTGAGTTTTGCAGGTCTACACCGTTTGTCCAAGACCAAAAATTGAAACTACCAACTGTTTTGTTGTAGCACGTTGGTCCAAGACATATTTTTCCCACTAAAGTAGTTTTCTTATTGCATTCCTAATTAGAAAACTATGAACATGAGGGACTAAAATAAACTATTATCTTTTGTGTTTAGTGCGCTTGCACATTTAGTGTCGGGTGGATCCACCATTACACTCTAGTATCCTCTCCCCTCGCCTTCACGGATCTTGGGTGTAAGAGAACGAGTGATCAACAACACCCTCTTTTTCTTTTTTGTAGTTGAGGGGTATTCTTTATTGGGGATTTCATCACCCCACAAGGGTATCTCGAATTGGGATACGTCGGGGATATCAACTCTCCTGACGCGATCTCGAGTGGGTTTTTTGAGCTGCTATATCAATAAGTTGGTCGAGTAGCTAGAGTGCTGAGTGAATTCGACGTCTGTGGGGGCCTTCCCTACACCGATAAGCTCAGTTAAAGTCTTAAGTGGCTTGATTTGAGAATCCATCGTCAGATTGGTGATCCCTCAAAAATTACACTAGACATCAATTTTAGTAGCAAAAATCTTACATTTGATAGTGTAGGGGATGCAGATCATACCCCGAAGTTACTCCTCATGTATCCACTCAGGATGAGACATAAAGTCCCCATCTAATAGATCCTTGGATCTTTGGGGTAAGATAATCTGGTATGCCCAATAAGTGAGTGTCGTGAAGGGGAGCCAATGCTACCAGAATCTCTATTTGTTCACCTAAGTGAGGTATTGCTTATGCGAGGGGCCTATCAAGTGGTTTCCACTTTCCAACCTAGGTTGTATGTCTTCAAGCGTGTTTTCATTTGTACAAAACCTGTAAAATCTGTTTGGGCTAATCTAGGCCCCCAATCCCTTTCACGCTTATCATAAAAGTTATCTTGGCCAACATGTATTCATTACTTGATATCTCTTGCCAGGTCAAAACATGTCCAACATCCCTACATTTAATCAAACCCTCCCCCCCCCCTTCAAATTCCACCTTGTCATTATCAAACCCCTATTCCTTCATCTTCATCCATATCAAATCCCTAATCCATTTTCATCCATCCAAATTATCATCAATCCCCAACCAATATCTCTATTTTATCATTAATCCAATCTTGGGTAACCTTCATGTTGACGGGTGTTTTGACACACTCACCAATAGTCAGGTAGTTTATGTGAACACTCACCACCTCTCCTGAAAAGCAATAAGTTTTGGGAAACTTAGTACTCCAAGGTCTCTATAGTTGCTTATCAACGATGATGGGAAACTCAATGGTTGATGTGGTTGTATCTGTCAAGGGGCCTGCTGGTTGAAACAACTTCCAATATCTTAACTTATTTATTTTTTGTATTTTTTTTATTTAGATTCTCTTTTAAAATAATCTGCAAAAGATGGATCAGGGAAACAATGAAACCAATACAATAACAACTTAATGAACTACGCAATTAGCACCCTGCAATCTAAATATCATCAATAGATCATTTAAGCCAACATTCAGTAACGAACCTCCAATAAACATGCAAAGTCATGCAACCTCACAAATTCATGGAAACGAATATCACCACAATATCATTCTATCACATTAATTCTCATGCACCACTTGTGTGTGCAATATGATTCATAGATAAATTAAACATAAGATCAAAACAAGTTTTTGATTTCAAACAATAAACATTAACAGATTACAAAGAACAAATTCATAGCACATACGCATAGATCAGACAATCTATAAGTTGCTTCTAGAAATAACTCCAAAGAATGTATCATAACATCTACTCAAACTCATAAAATCTGCATAAAAATCTCTAGAAGAATATCTAATTGGGCCTCAAATCATCAATTTGTGGACCCTTACAATGAATCAAAATCTTTAATTTATAGAGTTTATTGTCCTACTTTCTAGGAAATAAACCTATCTAAATTAAGCTCTAAAAAAAAGAAAGGAGTCACAATCGACATGCAGTTCTATCTTGAACTCCAGTTAACTACTATGAAATTGTGACTGGGTGAGCATTATGAAAATGGTGTTGTGCCAACACTTCGTAATCATGCAAAACGTGCTCAATAATTAAGGTATATGTTGGAGCTGCAGTTGAAGTCATATTACTAGTGTCATGAAAAATTCTTTAAAAATACCATGTTGTCATTAGCAACTATATGTTCATCTTCTACTTCTTTTTATAGCTCTTATAGTTGCTAATGAAGCATGCAACTACCTTAGTAGGAGGATCAGCAACAAGTTTGATTCTGAACTTGTGCTTCTTCAAAATCTCCTATGCATTCTTAATTCTATCCTCTAATTTCTCTATTATCCCCAAAGTCTATTGACATTGAGCTATCAAGTATGTGTATCTGTCCATTAACTCAACATAAGTTGTAAAATAATGTGCCACATATGCGTCCCACTGACGAAGCACATTGTCCTCCTCCAAATGTCTAGCACCAATAATACCAAGCCCCAAAATAGCTAACAACTTCTATACAAACTTCTCATACTTATTTACTGAACCAAGGAGAGGGAGACAAATATCTTTTATGTCATTTCCATATTGTTCAAGTATCTCAATCTTTAATTCCAAAATGTATATATATGACTGCAAATTTTCAAAACTATCTCCACCTAAGAGATCTTCCCTCATTATGATATCTTCCCTGAGATTCAACATCTTGTTCAAAATCTAATATTGTTTATAAAAAATGTGGAGTTTTCTCTCCCACTACTAAGAACATGAAGCTAGAGCTTCGCCTACCTGTGTGGCTTTCTTATACACTTCCATAGTATTCTGCAAAAAACAATCTAATTTTAGAAGTATTATTTTGTGCCCATGCTTTTGCAATTGTGAGCACCTTTCTCACTTCAACAAGTGTCTTCACGTCGCCTTTTAGAAGTGATGAAGTTGAAGGTGAACTATCACCTACACACATGTCTAGTGGTTTTCCCATCTCTATGAGTAACTGCTTGTATTTTTCCAACTGTGCTTTCACCTCTGAGGGAAAAATGTGTTCTTTCTCTATCCTACTCCTCACCACACTGGTAGCATGTTCTAGAGTATCCAACTCTCCCCACTTGGTCTGTTTACCCAATTTTACTTATGAAACTTGGTATTTAGGGGAGATTTGACCTTCAACTTGTACAAGAGTAGTAATATCAGTAATCACCTCACCAGAACTGGTTCTAGACAAATGATGTATGGTCTTTGCCCTCTTTGTTTTCCTTGGTTCTTCAGTGATTGCTTGTTGTAGGGTTACTTTTGGCAGTACCTCTTTCTTTTTCTTCTCAAAGGTGAAGCTTAACTACTTTGGTGTGCCCTCATCCTTATCACCTTCATGTGGTATGATTTATGTAGTCACCTTGTCTACCTTTGATTTCTCTTCTGCTTCATCTTTCTCTTCCTCCTCTTGCTCAGGAATTTGAATATGATGGGCTAATGTACCCAGTTGAACTAAGTTGGTTTGGAGATCGATATCAATATTTAGCTATTGTTGTTTGTGCAATTCCCCTAACCTATCACTTACTTCCTCTTTAAATCCTTTATCAATTTTTCCTTTTTTTTTCAATTCTCCTTCAATTGTTATTTTGTTTAACAAGTTTTCCTGATGTTTAGGAGTTAAAAGCAATCTTTCATCATGTTCATCCTCGAGCTCATCTTGTTCTCTCTCTTCCTTAGCCGACTGCTTCTTTGGTAGATTCTAATCACCTATGTCCATAGGATCCATTGGTGCATGTTTCCCGATTCGAACAAATTTCTTTCTTTTCTTCTTCTGAGTTTTCCTTTGTACCAATTGTATAATAGGTTGCTTATCCTCCTCATCAGAATTAGATTCAATATTATGAATGGTAACTTTTTCCGTAGCAGGAGTTAATACTTGTACTAATGGAGTCAATTTTACTAATGTTGTAGCAAAAATGTCAATTGGCGCAGACACAAGTGTTGTTATAGGGATTGCAGTAGTTGACGATGTCAAAATTGGAGTGTGTGTTGTTGCGGTAGGTGGAGGCTGAGTAGATATTATTTTTATATCAAGAGGAGGTTGAGTAGATGCAGATATTTTGTCATCAGCCTTTCCTTTCTCGTCTTTCTCCTTAGTGCCTTCTCCTGATGTTTTCCCAATAGAAACCCTAATGGGATGTACTAATGCCAGTGGCACAACTCCTAGTGCCTCTCTTACTCCAAAATCTATTGCCTTTTTCAACAACTTAGCCTTTTGCATTTGTTCCTTGACCTGTTCCAAAATTTCCTCTGTGGTCTGCTCAGGTCGAGCAACTTCGTCTGGTTCTGTGGATGCATTCTTCCTAGAACTAGTCCTTGTTCTGCGGGCATATTCCCTATGTACTTTTGATTGAGGATTATCAGTGGCTGACCCCTTCTGTTTTCCTTTTGAAGTGATTGGCCTAATCCTCAAATTCGACCATTGTTTAGTTCTCTTTTAACATTTTGGGTTATTGAATCTATATTTACATCCTCTTGTCCTGACCACCTTATTGGAGAGAGGGGCTTCCTATCAATTCCTTTCTCCCTGTATGTTTGGTCTAATAATTTGATATCATCCCTCAATTCTTTAGGGAGATTGGTCTCTAATTTCAAATTTTCTTATTTGTGGGAAAACCCAATGTAGGAAAAACCTCAATGAGAATAGCTACTAGAGATCTTGGCTCCAATCCAGCCTCACAGTGAAAAGATCTGATTATAAATTTTAGGGAACCAACCCAAGGAACACCAACCCCTAATTTATGAGCACCAACTCAAAGGAGCACCAACCCCTACAAAATTTATAGGATACAACCTAAAGGAGCTACAACCCCTGCACTAAGCACCCACTCAGTAAAAATAAACTGAAAACTTAGATATACAAATGAGATCCTTGCTGTAAATGAAGTTTTGCAACCCTTCAAAGATTTGTACTACTGATTTTTATCTCACCAGTTTATAGTAGCTCAACACACATTGCAACTTAACCTTTCTACTAGTTCTAACTATGCTTAATCTTCTCCCCCTCTATTCTATTGAATTCAAAACACACTTAGTTACTCTCTACCAGGTATTGCTTCTTTTAGTTTGCAACCTCTGCATTCTATGCTCACTTTCTCGGTTTGTTCCTTACACCGGTTTACCCTGCTTCTCCTTACCGGTACAATCTTCTCTCACAAACACTTCAAGTGTTTATCTCTTCAGCTCTTAGACAATAATTTCACACTCTTCTTTTTCCCTTCAGTAGCACCACAAGCTGTCTTAGGTCGCCCTATTTAAACTAAAGCTTTACTGCCAAAAACCAATTCAAATAGAGGATGGCTAGGGTTTCCTTCTCTTGACCAAATCTACATCCAATCTGGTCTGATCCACCTTGGATCGTACACCTGCATTAGAGGAATAAGTCATCACATGTTTTCCATCTGTCCAAAGTATGTGTGCCAAAAATAGCAAACCCGACCATGATTTCCGGCCTTGAAATCTGTCGACTCATTTATGACCCAACTATTTCCTTCTCGAGGTCCTCTTGCAATCCAATTTCCTTTCTTTGATCTAGGTGCCAACAACTCCCTGATCTTTCTTTGTCATTCAATCTTCCTCAAGCTGCATCAATTTGTTATCGACCCACGATTTGTGGTTGTTTCATTAATGTCAACTAATTGCTCTAACAACCATGTCGATGGAAACTTCACCAACCTTTGCATGCTCGCCACCTCAGCTCCATGTGGTATCACATCAACATACACTCAACTCACCAACACATGGCCGATTTAAACTTGAACATTTAACAAACTCATACCGACACAAACCTTTACCAATGAGACCTTCTCCTGCTGCTAACTGGTAACATACACTACACCGGTAGCTCAACTTCACCTCTGGTGGTTTGTGATCTCTTTGTCACTCTTCCTCTTCATCACAGATATTATCATAAACAAATAGCCAGCCTACAAAGAGGTTAAAACTTTCCATGCCAACACACAACTTCATATCACCTCTTACGGGTGATGTCACTAACAGTCTTAATACCTGCTTGTCTTCCACGCCTTCATACTAGTTGACAAGCCTCCATTTTAATCTTCCTTATGCCGGAACAGTCTTCTTCATACCGAGTTGACATGCCTCTACCGGTAGCCTCTAATACCGGTTGACATCAATGACAACTCAATGCCAACAATCTCCCCCTTTGGCATTGATGTCAACATTATCTTTTCCAGTTTCTCTCCCCCTTTGACAATAATGGCAAAGGGAACCTTAGTTTGAGACCAATAATCTCTCCCTTGGCTACACCTGGTTAGGACACAATCTCCCCCTATTTCCATGCTTTATGATTCAAGAGTCATAAGATAGTAACAATGGTTGACTCCCCCTGAATCATACATTCTCCTATGCATTTAAATACTACCGGATGGTAGGACAACTCCCATCTTTTGTCTCAAGTACTCAAATGGGCCCAAAGGATGTGGCTTGGTAAATATGTTAGCAATCTGCTCACTAGTTGGAACATATTCAATAATGACCTTCTTGTCTACTACCTTCTCCCTCAAGAAGTGATACTTGATTGCAATGTGTTTTGTTCTTGAGTGCAATACTGGATTCTTGGAGATGTTGGTTGCACTTGAGTTATCATGCCAAATTGGAATAGGATCTAGTATCTCCACCTATATGTCCTTCAATGTTTGCTTCATCCATAGCACTTGTGAGAAACATGTAGTAGCAACTATATATTAAGCCTTAGTAGTGGATAATGATAGTGAGTCTTTCTTGTTGTGCCATGATACTAACCAATCTCCTAAGTAGAAAGCACCTCCACTTGTACTTTTTTGATCATCAATACTTCTCGCCCAATCTGCATCAATATAAGCCAGCAAAGAGAAGTCTCCTTTCTTTGGATACCACAGACCATAATTGATAGTTCCTTGCAGATACCTAAAGATTCTTCTGACTACATTTAGGTGAGACTATTTAGGAGCTACTTGGAATCTTGCTACCATGCAAACAACTTGTACAATATCTGGTTTAGATGTTGTTAAATATAACAGACTACCAATCATAGACCTATACAGTGTTTGCTCAACTTTTGGTGACTCATCTAGTTTGCTCAACTTACAATCGGTGACCATGGGAGTACTTATCAGTTTTCTATCCTCCATTTAAAATTTCTTTAGCATGTCTTTCGCATACTTGGTTTGGGAGATGAAAATTCCTTTCTCCTGTTGTGAGATCTGCAAACCAAGGAAATAGGACAACTCACCCAGCTTGGACATCTCAAATTCTATCTTCATCTAATTTGCAAAGTATTTGCACATGATGTCCTTGTCTCCACCAAAGATAATATCATCCACATATACAACCACTATAATCATGTGATATCCATTTACCTTGACATATAAGTTACTTTCTGCATTCCCTTTGTAGAATCCTTGCTTCTTCAAGTATTTATCCAATTGGGGATACCATGCTCTGGGAGCCTGCTTCAAACCATACAAGGCTTTCTTCAACCGACATATGAAACTCTCATCATCATGCAAAAGATAACCCTCTGGTTGTTCCATATATACCTCTTCTTCAAGGTTACCATTCAAAAAGGTAGATTTGACGTCCATTTGGTAGACCTTGTAACCTTTATAGGCAGAGAAAGCTAAAAAATTTCTTATTGCCTCTAACCTAGCAACCAGTGTAAAGGTTTCTTCGAATTCAATACCTTCCACTTGAGTATATCCTTTGCAAGCTAACCTTTCTTTATGCCAGATTATCTTGCCTTCTTCATTCATCTTATTCCGGTAGACCCACTTGGTACCTATGACATTCTTGTCAGTCAGTCTAGGAACAAGTTCCCATGTTTGATTATTCTCAATTTGTGTCAACTCTTCATCCATGGCATCTACCCATTTCTCACTTTTTCTATCTTCATCAATAGTTTTGGGTTTGATTTCTGTCATGAGGCAAAAATTTACCTGCTCATCATTTTGTGCTAGTCTTCTTCTGGTTTGCACCCCTTCCATTTTATCTCCTATGATCTATTCTTTTGGATGGTTCTTCTACACATACCAGTTGGAGTTATTTCTTGGTGCTTCCTCTACTGGTCCACTTTCAGATTGATCTTCATGCTCATCATCTGAAACATCAATATAAGGGGCCGGTGCAAGTTATTTTTTATGTAGGTCTTCATCTATTCTCACATTTATACTATCAACAATTTTTCTCAAATTCTTGTTGTAGCATTTGTAAGATTTTCTCTTGGTTGAGTAACCTAAGAAGATTCCTTCATCACTTCTGGATTCAAAACTTCCTAATCCATCTGCATCTCTCTTGATGAAGCACTTACTTCCAAACACTCTAAAATGCTTGAGTGATACCATAACTCATAGGGAGTCCTTCTACTATTCACTCTTAGTTGTACCTGATTTAATGTATAGACAACAATATGAATTGCTTCCTTCCAGTATGTATCCGATATGCTAACCTCATTTAACATTGTTCTAGACATTTCCTTTATTGTCCTATTCTTCCTTTCTGCCACACCATTCTACTATGGTGTTCTTGCTATTGAATAGTGTCTCTGAATTCCATGTTTCTCACAGTTGTCAATAAAATCACTTAAAGAATATTCCCCACCCCAGTCTGATCTTAAACACGTTAACCAGTGTCCACTTCCATTTTCAACCATCCTTCTAAAAATCTTGTATCTTTCAAATGCCTGTGATTTTTCATGCAAAAATGTCACCCAAGTCATCCTTGAGTAGTCATCAATGAATAGCATGAAGTATCTCTCATCAATCAAGGCCCTTGTCCTTGATGGTCCACACAAATCTGTATGTACTAACTCTAGAGGTCTTGAGGTCTTATACTCTTTCATTTTGTAGCTCACTCTGATTTTCCTGCCTCTGATGCATTCATCACAAAAGGTACTTTCTAGTTTAGTTATTTGTGGAATTTTTCTTACATGTCGGTTCTTGCTTATCTTCACTAGATTGTCAAAGTTCACATGGCCTAATCTTCGGTTCTTCAAATAGCTTTCATCAACCTACAATCCTATCATACATTAGGACTCATAGCATTCCCTCAGATTGTAGACATTACCATCTATTCTCTTTCCTTCTACCACAACCTGACTGGTACTCTTCTTTCTTATCTGACAACTGGTAGCATCAAATGTGAACTTCTACCCTTTGTCACACATCTGACTTACACTTAGTAGATTATGCTTCATTCCTTCCACATAGTACACATCATGAGCCTTAAGCTTTCCATTAATATTCAATGTACCATAACCTTTAATCTTGATGGAGGAGTTGTCACCAAAATAGACAGAACCACCATTCCAATCATCAAGCTTGTAATGCAACAAATGAGTTTCTACTCTCAAAACTGGGATTTACATTCATTTTCCTATAGTTTTCCATTCTATGAGTGAACTTATCACACCGGTGACAATAAACATGAAAGTTTGTGACAATAACCATGAAAGTTTGCAAAATACTGGTTAGATTGTATTGGTCCTGCAAATGATTGCCTCATCGAGGGTATTCCTTTCATGCTACTAACTCTGGTGAATCCTTCATGACCAGCTCTTCAATTTCTCCTTGGATTTGTATGTCGGTGCATTGAGTGTGGTCTTAGATTCATTGATTGGATATAATGATTTGTGTGACGATTCTTGACAGCATCTACATATGTCTTCTTACCAGTATCTTTTCTTACCGTGAATGTCTTCTTATCTTCACTTTCATTTGAAGAAGTAAACAGTATCTCATTATTGGATGTGTCTTTTCTATTTGAACTTTGACCCTCTTCAAATCCTAAGCCACTGGTATCCTTAGATTTCTTATGTTTTCTCAACATATTGTCTAAGGCTTCAGTGTTGCCTTCATATTTGCTTCTCACTTTCATTTCTTCCTTGTTTTTCTCTAATTCCTTTCGGAGCTTGACAATTTCTTCTTCTAGGTTCTGATGCTCCTTCTCCTTTTACTCAAATTGGTGCTAGTAACTTCACAGATCCTCTTGTTTTCTTCCAATTAAATTTTTAGATCTGCAATAGTTTTGTTGGACTCTTCAAGAGATTTCTCCAACATCTCTTGTTCTTCAATTGCAACCTTTTTCACCTTCTTTATATCTCTTCTTATTTGTAGCAGCTCTTTCAAGGCACTGGTGAGCTCTACTTCAAGATCTACTTCTTCTTTCTCTTCCTCTTCTCCTTCTTCAGGTACTGGAACTTCTTAGGCCATGAAAAAGGTTGTACTGACATCATCTTCACTGCAACAGTCATCTGAGACACTTTCCTCATCTGTGGTATCATTTTCATGTGTGTAGAGACTATTCTGCTTTCGGTTGTCTCTTCTACCATATCGGTAGACATTCTTCTTCATGTCTTTACCATATGATCTGCTACCACTTGATTGATCATCTTCATTCCTATCACCATAGGGACATTTGGCAGCAAAATGTCCAATCTTTCCATAGTTGAAACTGTAGTCACATAAATCTATCCACTTAATTAAATGAATACTTAGTATTTATTTGATTATTTAACCATCAATTAATAATTAATTAAATTAATATTTAATTAATTCATCTTAACCCTATTCTCCTATTAATTAAATAAATTATTCAATTTATTTGATTGAATTCACTTAACCAAATTCAGACCATTAATTAAATAAATAAATCATATTTATTTAATTAAATCTTCTCTCACATTTAAATAAATTAATATTTATTTAAATCCCCCAAAATCCCACCTCTCACATTTAAATAAATTAATATTTATTTAAATCCCCCAAAATCCCACCTCTCACATTTAAATAAATAAATCATTTATTTAAATCACCTTTATCGTCCACCCACTTGCATTTTCCTACAAATGCAAGTTGCACAATTATTTTAAATAAATAAATAATTTATTTAAATCACCTTTATCCTCCACCCACTTGCATTTTCCTACAAAAGCAAGTTGCACAACTATTTTAAATAAATTATTTATTTAAAATCCTATTTATCCTCACCCACTTGAAACCTTTAATGGTTTCCCTTAAAGTATTCAAACTTGATGGCTTTAAAGTCTTCAAACTTGATGGCTTCCTTCTATAATCTTCTTAAGACTTTAATGGTTTTCCTTAAAGTCTTCAAGCCTTTAATGGTTTCCCTCAAAGTCTTCAAGCATTTTAATGCTTTATCTTCATTTTTCTCATTTAAATAAATTAATATTTATTTGAATATTTATCCAAATGCAAATTACACCATTTAATTGAAATAAATGATTTTATTTTAATTGAAAATACCAAAATTTCTCCCACTTGCATTTTCCTACAAAATCCACTTGTATGCCTAAACCCCTTCTAGATTCTTCTAAACCCTTCCTAATTAGCCTAATCCATCCCCTAAATATTGTCACATTCCTAAGCAAATTGGAGTCACTTCTCAAAGACTCCAAAGTCTTTGAAAAGCAATTAATGCTTTGTGTGTTCAACAAATTAACCCTCAAAGTCTTGGATAACCTTTGAAAGCTTTCAACCTTCAACCACTTAATCCCCAAAGTCTCCAATAACCATTAATGGTTAATTCAACCCTCCCACATGGTTAAAACATTTGTTTTGACTCAACCTCTACCCAACCCAAAGGTCTCATCAGGCCATTAATGCTTTGACCATGATTATCTCTTAAACATTTGCACAAAGGTTTATCCTTGGATTAACTCTTAATCCAATGGGTAATCTTAATTTAGACTTGACCCTTACCTTCTAGATAACCATGAGGTCTTCTCAGGCCTTTAATGCCTCCAACCTCTTCTCTCAACCCAATCCTATGTTGACACTTGTCACCATTTTATTGGTGCCAATTGTGCACATGGATCCCCAACTTTCAAACTTGGCCCTTGATTAAACCATTCAATTTTAACCCTTCATTTCCCCATTTCTTCTATAAATAGAACCCTTCTCCTCAAGCAAAAAAAAGCATTTAGAGTATTGTTGTTATACTGGCATTAGCATAGAGTTTTTTCATAGCATCACTATCTACTCTTGCATAGTATTTGCTTATCATATTCAACCATCTTGAATCTCCATATGGCATCCATGGCTAGTGCTAAAAGCTGAGAGCTACACTCATTTGGGACTTGGAGAGGAGAGAAACAAGGGAGAAGTATCAAAAGGCATCATGGAAGCATCTTAGGGAGGCTCTTCTCCTTTCTTTTATTTTGTTAAACTTCTTTCATGCTTTTTGAAATCTCTCTTGATATGTTTGGAATGGTTTTTAGTTCTTTGTTTTGTTTTTATGGTTGAAACTAACTTATTAACATTGAACTTTGTTGTTGCCTTGTCCCCATTTCCATGACATCAGAAACATTTCAGGGGCAGCTTGCCTTTATTTTGCCTAAACCCGTCTTGAGTCTTTTGACAAAATTTTCCATGTTATCATCAGAGTCTTGACTGGTTTCATCATGAGAAAACTCTTCTTTTCCTTTTCTTGATGTTTTGAATGCAACTTGTTTCTTCACACCCTCAATACTAACAATCCTCATTTCATAAGCAGTAAGAGAACCATACAACTCATCCATTGCAAAGACTTTCAGATCTTTTGCTTCTTCTATTGCAGAAACCTTTGTATCATACTTAGGTGTAAGGGATCTAAGTACTTTATTTACTACCACCTCATCTTTTATTTATTCTCTGAGCCCTCTAATGGTGTTTGTTGTTTCATCAATCCTTTGGAGATAGTCAGCAATCTTTTCTTCATCTCTCATCTTCAAACCCTCAAGTTGTGCTCTCAATGTCTGTAACTTGGCTTCCTTGACTTTAGCATCACCTTCAAATATTTTCTGCAACTTATCCCAAGTTGCTTTGGCAGATGAGTAGTGCATGACCTTAAATTATCAAATAGCCGACTCAGAATAGCATTCTTTCCCTTAGCATTGTTCTCATATTTTTTCTTAGCATTTGATTCAGTAGGAGGATTATTAGGGACAATATACCCATTCGCAATCGACATGCATACATCATGACCTAGAGAGGACAAATAGGTTTTCATTCTTCTACTCCAAAAGGCATAGTTGACACCATCAAACATAGGGGATTTTGAGGAGGCTGCTTCATTTCTTATCATTGTGATCACTTGACAGGATCTACCCAAGCAAGAGAGCACTTTGACAAAAAGGTAACCTACGCTCTGATACCAATTGTTGGACACAATCGATCACTGAGAGGGGGGTGAATCAGTGATTTAAACATTTTTTACTTAATCAGAGCTATACCAGTTCAATATGAGATATACAAGATGTAGATTGGTTACCAAATCAATGCAAACAGTGTATGTAGGTGAAATAACTAAAGGATTAATACACCACACACATGAAGATGCAACACATAACACCAGATGTACGATGAAAACCCAATGTGGGAAAACCCTCGATGAGAATAGCTGCTAGAGATCTTCTACTCCAATCCAGCCTCACAGTGAAAAGATCTGATTACAAATTTTAAGGCACCAACCCAAGGAGCACCAACTCAAAGGAGCACCAACCCCTACATAGTTTATAGGCTATAACCTAAAGGAGCTACAACCCTTGCACTAAGCACCTACTCAATGAAAATAATGTGAAAACTCATATATACAAATAAGATCCTTGCCACAAATAAAGTTTTGCAAGTCTTCAAAGCTTTGTACTACCGGTTTCTATCTTACTGATTTGTATCAGCTCAACACACACTATAACCTAACCTGTATGTTGGTTCTAACTGTACATAATCTTCTCTCCCTCAATTTTGTTGAATTCAAATCACACATGGTTACTCTTTATTAGGTATTGCTTCTTTCAATTTGTCACCTCTGCATTCTATGATCACTTTGTAAGTTTGTTCCTTACACCAGTTTACCCTGCTTCTCCTTACCAATACAATCTTCACTCACAAACACTGCAAGTGTTTATCTCTTCAGCTCTCAGGCAACAATTTCATACTCTTCTTTTTCCCTTCAACAACACCACAATCTGTCTTAGGTCGTCATATTTAAACTAAAGCTTTCCCGCCAAAAACCAATTCAAACAGAGGGTGGCTAGGGTTCCTTGTCCCAAACAAATCTACATCCAATCTGATCTGATCCACCTTGGATCACACACCTCCATTGGAGGAATATGCCATCATGCATTTTCCATCTGTCCAAAGTATGTTTGCTAAAAATAGAAAACCCAACCATGATTTCCGACCTTGAAATCTGTCGACTCATTTATGTTCTAGTTGTTTCCTTCTCAAGGTCCTCTTGCAATCCGATTTCCTTTCTTTGATCGAGGCGCCAAAAAATCCCTGATCTTTCTCTATCGTTCATTCTTCCTTAAGCCGTATCAATCTATTATCAATCCACAATTTGTGGTTGTTTCATTAATGTCGACTAACTACTCCAACAACCATGTTGATGGAAACTTTCACCAAACCTTGCATGCTCGTCACCTCAGCTCCATGTGGCATCACATCAAAATACACTTAGCTCACCAAGAGAGGGTTGGTTTAAACTTGAACATTCAACAAACTCATACCAACACAAAACCTTACCGATGATACCTTCTCTTGCTACTAACTGGTAACATACACTACACTAGTATCTCAACTTCACCTTCAGTGGTTTGTGATCTCTTTGTCACTCTGCCTCTTCATCACATATATTAAAAAACAAATAGCCAGCCTAAAAATCGGTTACAACTTACCATGCCAACACACAACTTCATATCACCTCTTACTGATGATGTCACTGACAGACTCAATACCTACTTGTCTTACATGCCTTCATACCAGTTCACAAGCCTCCATGTTAATCTTCCTTAGGTTGGATCAATCTTCTTCATACCAGGTTGACATACCTCTACTGGTAGCCTACAATAGCAGTTGACATCAATGACAACTCAATGTCAACAAATGAGCATCCAACCTTGGCTTGTCTAATTGAGTTTTGATGTCCTCTAGTTCAATATGTCCCACTTCGGTATCCGTTACCCACTTGATTTGGTCATCTAATTTAGAAGTGTACATCTGTCCTTGGTAATGGTACTTTATGGTTGCAGACAGCTTATCCAACTCCTTAACTTTCTTGCTGGAGGTTGGGTCCATTTAATTACTCTGATCTATAAGAAAGAACCAAAAATTAGCCTATCACATAGTGAACAAAAATATCAATTAATCACCCACTTCAGGACTTCGGGGTTTCAGGGTTATGAGGTGAGAAACTCCTTTAAAAACAACCAAATTTGGAACTGTGGGGTTCCAGGGTAGTTTATTTGAAATCTTAAAAGGATGGTCTGGAACTCCAGGGTTTCAGGGTTCGGAGGTGAAATAAGAAAACGAAGCTCGGAACTCCGAAGTTGAAGTTGTGGCCAAAGGAGAACAACCTCAGAACTCCAGGGTTTCGAGGTTGTTATGGGCAAAACACAAGACTTGAGATTCTGGAGAATCGAAATCCTGAACCTAGGGCACACGAAAACACCAACACGCAAAATGAGAAACAAGAGAAAAAGAAACAAAAAGAAAAGAAACAAAGAAAAAAAATCTATACTAGAAAACTACAAAATCTAAACAAGAAAACACAAGGAGGGAGAAAATCCACCAACCTGGCGGAAGAAAACTTGTGAAAGCTCGGCAACATGGAGGCACGAAGTCAGGAGATCAGAGATGGGAAAATAGAAAGGTTGAATGCACAAATGATCCTAGAAAAGTTCATTCTCCCTATTTATACCCCCTGATAAGTCATTTGTACGATTGCCTTAAACACGACCTCAGGAGTCGAATGTTTCGGAATTTCGAGGTGATAGACAAAAAAACAAGAACACACCTCGAGAGTCTAGGGATTTGAGGTGGCAAACAAGAAAATGACGAACACACCTTGGAACTCCGAGGTTTCGGGGTGTGGCTCAACAACAAGCAGGGGCACCTCGAGACTCTAACATTTTGGGGTTCCAAGGTGAAAACACAAAAAAAATTCAGTATTCTGAGGTTTCAAAAATTTGAAGTTGACAACAAACAAATGAAAAAACACGAAGAACTCAAAATTCCAGCATTCTAAAATTCTGAGGCTTCAATGAAAAAAGAACAAGGCAAGAGCTCGGGATCCCAGGGCTCCAAGGTTTTGAGTTCTAGACCAAAAACAAGAAACACGGAACCAACCTCGGGACTCTAGGGCTCCGAGGTTCTGAGGAAGAACTCAAAACAAAGAAAAGAACACCTTAGGACTCCAGGGTTATAGGGTTCTAGGGTGCTAAGGAAAAAACTAAGAAAAACAAAACTACATAAAGCAAAAGAAAGGGGACCCATATTTTCAAGACAAGGAAATTGATGGGGCTAGGTATGCAGGGCATAACAAATGGCGACTATCTGGGAAAAATGACTCTAGGAATATTAGAACTTCATGATATCTCCAGCCAGTTGGGTGTCCATATCCCCAACAAAGATACCTCTGGCTCATGTCAAGTAGCGCTCCACTGCTAGCCAGGTGTCCATAGCCCCAGTGGAGATTACTTGAAATACCCAAGTTTAGTTGTTGCAGATGAATCATTTCTTTTCTCTTTCATTTTTTTTAGATAATTTTTTACACCATAGAATATAGAATGATTATTTCTCCATAATGTTTAAGCAACTTTCAAACATTGAGGTCCAATTACTGGGTTGGGATCCATGGTGGACAATGTGAAACATCGTGACTTCTAATTTTTCACTTGGAAACAAGTTCATCTGATATCTTACAATTTGTTTTTATTTAACTTATTGTGATGGTGGTGCTGAGTGATCATATTAGTCTTCTCCAATTGAGAGTCAAGAACTCAAATCACATTTAAACCATTATATACCACCTTGGATGGGTGTAGACAAAGGTTTCAAAATTAACCAAAGAATAATGAGCCTGTAAAGAACAATGAGTCAAAGTCTCTCAAAATTTCCCAACTGGTTATGCAAAGAACACCTATCCTTTATGATATTTCAGAATAAACATGTATCTCGACACAACAAAACAAAACGAACAAAAAAAATGAAATGAAGAAAACAAAAAGGGAAACAAACACGCAGCAAAAGAAAAACCATGAAACTAACTCACAAACTCAAACAAACAACAAAGAAAAAAAAAAACTGAACTACTATAGTACAAAATATGCAGCTCCTCCAAGGTTTAATCAAAATAATGCTTGAGGAACTGACCACTGATGGGCAATGGTACAAATTCTCCAGTCAAAGAGCTCAACCTAAAAGTGTTCTCTCCTAAAATTTTGGCAATCTGGTAAGGACCTAACCACAACCTCTCAAACTTATGATGATCACCCTTCTTTTCCTTGGCTTTGTCCCATAACAGAACTAAGTTAGAGATTCGGAAAGCTTTCACCTTGGCTCTTTTATCAAACCATTGCTTAGCAATTGCTTGATTCTTAGCAAAGTGTTATAGGATCTTTATCCTTTTCTCATCAAGTTTCAATAGATTCAAGAGGCCAACTTCTACCTATTCCTCAATTTCAAGTTCTTTCATTAGTTAGAGGATAGGTATCTATAAATTAACCAGGAAAACAGGGTTTTGGCCATAAACAAGATAGTATGGAGAATTTCCTAGGGCAGCTTTAACTCTGGTGTCATTAGCCCATAGAGCATACCTCAATTGATTGTGCCAATCTTTGGGGTTCTTCTCTAGTAGCTTCTTAATAACATCTAAAATGTTTCTATTCATGGATTCAGCTACTCCATTACCTTGTGGATTGTAATTAGATTAAAAAAAATCAAGATTACCTTGTACTCGTATGACCATTACATTAATTGTGTTGAAGTAAAGGTGGGGTCATTGTCACATACCAAAGAAAATGGTATAGCAAACCTAGTGACGATGTACTCATCAATGAATTTAAGAACAAGTTCTGCAGTAGCATTCCTACACGCTATGGTCTTCATCCATCAGGTGCAATAACCCATTGTTGTGAGAATAAACTTGTGTCGTACAAACGAATTAGGATTAATAACACCGATGAAATCTAATGTCCATTGGGAAAATGGTCTTACCTCAAACACTGGTTGGAGAGGCATGGCAGGATTCCTTTATCTAGAAGCTGCAATTTGATAGGTATGGCAATATCTAACGTGTTCATGAGTATCTTTAAAAATTCTAGACCAATAATATCCTACTTTCAATATATGATGTGCAGTAGCATCTGTCTATTAGATAGCTCAGATAACCAAAGGAAAACTGAGAGGGGGTGGGGGGCTGAATCAATTGTCAACAGATTACAGAATTTTAAGCATTCAAATTCTTATTACCGGAATACATAAACCCAATACCAGAATGTATAAACAAAATACCAAAATAACTGATATAGAAATTAAGCATAAAAATAAATCACAGAACAGTTACCATCCATCCAGAACACATGACACCAAGATTTGTACGTGGAGAACTCGGTAAAGGGGAAAACCACGGTGAGAAGCCTACCCACAATTAGATAATACTTCCATAGTAAGTATGTGATTACAAAGTGAGGGGCTTGCACATGCAGGAAGGCCAACAACCTAGAGTGAACTGCTCATCACAAAAGGAGCCTCACTGACTACAAAATAAATCCAGAATACAATCCAGAAAGAAGAGTGAACTGCAAAGATAACATCTCCTATGCCTGAGTATAGTTCCAGTTAAGCTTAGTACTGGAGGTCTTAAACCTCTCTTACCAACCCAATTCGATCACCTATGATCAACCAAAAATCTTGTATATGATTACAACATTATTTGCACACAGATAATTGCATAACCATCCCATAACCATAATCCCCTTGATCTACAAATAGATGTTACATCATATTTATACCAACCTGGGACCTAAACAATTAGGTCAACCACCTAAAGATAATACAATGAATTCATAACATAAACCTGCAATCCAATGATCAACCAAGTCAGCCTAAGACCAAAACAACATAATCCAATAAATTAATTCATTCGGTAATTCATCGGGATCACCCATTAACACGTTACATAAGCTGGTCCATAACCTAGTAGAATAAGATAGCATTAGGCCCAGTCCTAAATGCAACACAACAGATCAACAGGAACATGAACAAGATAACCAACAACATCTCAAAAGTCATCTAGAAGTCACACCAACAACACTTATCACATGCATCAAAAGGTCTTCAATAAAGCTCTGCTGGTGAAACCCTTACCGGTGACCAAAATGATTACTAGAACAAATGATAGTATCAGAGTCATCAAATCCTGAACCAACTGATCGTGATACACATCTGAATAGCATGAATGACAGATCCAAATCAATTCTACAAACCAAAGCATACCGAAGCATACCAGATCAATATCATAATCCAACCACTCTACCGGAACCAACCGAAAACTGATAAACAACCAAAACAATCGATGTTTCCATCAATGACAAAGCATCAATGCAACACATAATCAATTCCTCAAAACTACCAACAATCTCTCCCTTTGGCATTGATGAAAATACTAGATGTGAAAAACATCCAAGTGCCAAGAAATGCCAAACAAGTCTCTCCCTATGGAAGACAACCAAGAATCTCCCACAAAATGATATAGCAATGAAGCTCTGAACCAAACTCCCCTAATGAATATATCTCCCTATCCCCCCTATGGAAGATAACCAACAATCTCCCACAAAATGATATAGTAATGAAGCTTTGAACCAAAGTACCCTAATGAATATATCTCTCCCTTATGTTTTTCACAAGAATAACTCTCCCCCTTTGACATTAATGCCAAAGATCTAACATAAATATCAAAGAAAAATCATAAATCCTCTGATTCTTACAACCGACTACTGCCTGAGTAGTATCACCACCACATCAATCTAGAATGAGTAATAGCTTTGATAATGCATATCAAACTAATGCCGATCAACATCACTCAGGTCTCTACCGGAGTGGTAGAAACCCCCAATTTGTCTCTGAAGTACACAAATGATTCTTTAGGCAAAGGTTTTGTGAAGATGTCTACAATTTTCTCTTTAGTTTTCACATAAACCAGTTTGACTTCATTTTCTTCTACCTTCTCCTTCAAAAAGTTATACTTGATAGATATGTGCTTTATCTTAGAATGAAATACTAGATTCTTTGATATATCAATAGCAGCAGAGTTATCACAATGAATAACTACCTATTCATTACAATCCACCTTTATATCCTTCAACATTTTCATCATCCATAGAACTTGTGTACAGTTAGTAGAAGCAACAACATACTTAGCTTCAACGGTAGATAATGAGGTACATGACTACTTTTTATTGATCCATGAAACAAGTTTCTTTCCAAGAAAGAAAGCTCCATCGGATGTGCTCTTCCAGTCATCAACATCTCTATCCCAATCTGCATCTATATATGCATGTAATGTAAAGTCATCATTTTTAGTATACCACAAACCATATTTAGTTGTTCCCTGCAAATACCTAAAAAATCATTTTCACCACACTCTCATGATTTTCTGTAGGATCACTTTGATATCTTGATACAATACAAACTGCATTCATTATATCTAGTTTAGTCTAAGTCAGATATAAAAAACCTGCAATCATTGACTTGTACTTTGTAGGATTTACCGGTGTAGATGCATCTTTCTTTGTCAATTTCTCACTTGTAACCATCGAAGAACCAACTAGTTTAGAATTTTCCAACTCAAATTTCTTCAACAACTCTCTAGCATACTTAGTTTGACAGATGAAAATAAATTTATTAGTTTGAGTAATCTGCAAACCTAAGAAAAATTTCATCTCCCCAATCATAGACATCTCAAATTTATTCTTCATATTGTTAGAGAAATCCATACACAAATTATCTTCACATCCAAAAATGATATCATCAACAAAGACTTCAATAATCAATATGTCATTATCAGTGATCTTATAATATAAATTATTGTCAGCATTACCTTTAGTGAAGTCAAGCTTCAAAAGATATTTATCCAGTCTTGCATACCAAGCTCTAGGGGCTTGTTTCAATCCATATAAAGTTTTCTTTAACCTGCAAACCATGTTTTTATCATCTGAAAGTGAAAATCCATCAGGTTTATCAATATAAACTTCCTCTTCAAGATCTCCATTCAAAAATGCACACTTCACATCCATCTGATAAACCTTGTAGTTCTTATGTGCAACATAAGCAATAAATAATCTCACAACTTCAATCCTAGCTACTGGTGCAAAGGTTTTATCATAATCAATTCTTTCATTTTGAAAATATCCTTTACAAACCAATCTAGCTTTATTCCTCACAACTTGTCCATCTTCATTTAATGTATTCTTAAAAACCCATTTAGTTCCAATAACATTCTTATTTTTAGGTCAAGGAGCTAAAGTCCATGTGTTTTGATTAAGTAAAAGCAGGTATTTGAAAGGTACCCGAACCTTTTACAAGCTAGGAAAACAGAAATGCTAAAAAAAGTGCCTGATCACTTCAAAAAGACAAAATGAACCCACTAGATGGGCACAACTTAATACATCATTATATTAAAAACTCAGAACAGACAACAAAAGGAAAGCAAAAGACAACAAAGAGACAAAACCAAGGACAACAACTGGAACTAAATACTATTCAGAATTTCCTCTGCATGAACAACCATTTGTTTCATGTTGTTCACTGAGGTCTTCATATCCTCCAGCTCATGACCATCGATGTTGACCTTATTCTTTGTGTTGGCTCTGGTCCTCCTTTCATGACCCCTCTTGTTCACCTGCTCTTTATCACCATCCTTCTTTGCATTATTCTTGAATCTATTGATAAAGATGTTCATGTTGTCCATCGAAGATTTGAGGATTTGGAAATTTTGATTAGCAAGCTGCTTGACATTGTGCTCCAGCTTGTCAATTTTGCTACCAAAATCTTTCAATTTGTTTTCCATTTCCTTTCTATCTCCCATCTCATTGACCTTTTTTTCCGTTGCTAAGATTTTACCAACCATACATTCAATAGCTTGCGCATTATGTAGTACAACCACTAACTCTTTAAGATGCTCCGCCAAGGGCTTGTCACCGATTGTAATTCTTGCCATGGCCTATGTATCAGTTTTCAAACTATTAATATCCTTCACCATAGTAGCAATGGTCTCATAGAAATCCTTAATAGTATCTTTATCACCACTATCACTTTGACCCCCTTTTTCCTCGTTATGTAGACTAGTGGTATTCACGGTCTCCAAATTATCCTTAACCGGGTTACCCCCCCCTTCTTTGTCCTGACTATCGATCCTCTTATTTTCATCATCCTCCTCCTCAGATTCAACCAGAACATAATTGAGATCAGAATTGCTACCCTTTTTAGTGTTCTTTTTCTGAGCCTTCTTTCCAGAGGCTTTCCCTTTCCTCTTTTTAATAGGTTTTTCCTCAAGGAATTCAGTTTTAGAATCTGAAATGAGGCTTTCCCTTTCCTCTTTTTAGCAGGTTTTTCCTCAAGGGATTTAGTTTCAGAATCTGACATTTCAGATTCCACAATAATCCTCCTCTTCTTGGCCCTAATCCTCCCTTTTTTGCTAGTTTCTTTCGACTCTCCCTCGATCTCTGAATCAAAGTTGAAACCACTATCCTTACTTTCCGTAGTCTCATCTCTGGCATTTTTTCCTTTAATAGGCTTTTCAATGCATTTCCCCTTTAGCATTTTATAAACTAGGACCATAAGCCCTTAGTGGAGGGCATGATCACCTTTAGGGTCCTTCTGGATCTCCTTTATAGTATGATCCATTGAACAGGCAAGGTAATAGGGAAGGCTAACCCTTTCTCCATGATGGAAATGGTTGAGAAGGATGAAGTGATGCCCATATGCCCTGGTAAACCTACCATCTAAGGTAATATATTCAATAGAAGCAAATAAGACAAACCTCCATGGCCTGCAAATTCTCTTCGGGGAGTGGTAGGAGTTGTCAATTTTGATCATCTTTCTTCTCTCACCATCCGTAATAGGAAACTTTTCTACTGCTTTATCTGATATCCCTCTGTCCCTGTAAGATTTCATACCCTCGGTAGTCATCCCCATGGCCTCAACGATAACCTCTTCGTCTACATTCATCATATGTGGTCCAATCAAAAAATTTCCATTTTTCTAGTTCTTGATGAAATAGCTAGTGATTGTGGAGTCCTTCCCATTTAGTCATTCCATGAAAACATTGAGACCCTCCTATTGAAGGATACCCCAGACTTCTTCATTCTTTCTCCATTCAGAGCAGGAAGCAGGTTCAAATCTCTTCTTGTTACCTCCCATTTTTCCAGCACCTTCCTTGCAATGCCTTCTCTCGTTTTGATAACTTTTCCTCTGGTTTTTGTGGTTATTCTATAAGAGTACCCATAATCTGTACCAAATAATAATGATATGACACCTATTTAATAGATCATTATCTTCAAGCAGGCCTTGCATCGAAAAAGGTGGAAAGGTCATTAGAAATAATGATTAAAAGTACTACGTTGCCTTGTATAGCTTCAGTCCTGATTGAGAAAGGATTTCATTTCACTTGCAATCTCCATTTCACCATAACTAGTAATGATGTCTCCCGATTGGCAAGCCAGGTTGGCTGCCCAATCAACGCAAGAGTTGGCCTCTTTGTAAACATGTGTAAAAACACACATTTCAAACTCTTCGCTGATTTTCCTAGTAGCTTTAATAGCATTACTAATTGACCATGACGGCAAGAATTTCATATGTAAACAATTGATAATGTTTAAGGAGTCTCCTTCACACCAAACTTTAGTGCAATTGGCTTCTTTGGCAAGGATAATCCCATGATAAGCCGCCATGGCTTCGGCAACATGGCTGGTCTGGTTTCCTATAGGAATGCATTTTATGATTTTACATATTCCCCATTCATCCCTTAGGACCACTCCACATCCTGCAACCCCCAGGTTTCCCTTAGAGGCCCCATCAAAATTGATTTTCATCCATCCCCTAGGCGGGCTGGTCCATATCACTCCCTCTCTAGGATTACTCTGGATGCTCTCTTGAGCTTTTAATCTTTATTTTTTATAGACAAATTGATCCTCCTTATTCTTAGGATTATCAATACCACCTATAATATTCATATTTTCAACTATACTTCTTCTTATTTTTTCAAACACAGTGTTAGCCTTAGTATTCTTTTCTCTGAAAATTCTATCGTTTCTCTCTTTGCATATACCCCAGCACATGTGAGGTAAAGAAATTCTCCATAGTAAGGTAGTGGTTCTATTTTTTGAAGGATGATGCCATGAATTGAATATCTCCTAAATTGAGTTGGGGAAGCTCCAACTGATATTGAATTGATCCAGACAACTTCCCCAAACATTAGCTGAGAAGGGGCAATAAAAGAGCATATGATTTATTGTCTCCTCATTCTTCTTACAGAGTGTATAGAAACTTGGCATGCTGATACCTCTTTTTCTAATATTCTCTGTTGTAAGAATTTTGTCTTTAAGGGCTATCCAAAATAAAATGTTGATCTTGGGGGTAAGACCTTTCACCCATGCTTTAGTCCAACAAGGACTTTCCATGTTATTGTATTGTTGATGATAAAGAGATGCCACAATAATAGTACCACTAGCTGTGAGTTTCCAAATTAACTGGTCTTCTTCTTCAATCCTCACCATTGAGTTCATGACTTTGTTCAAACTACCCAAAGACTAATCCACTTGAGATAAGTCTTTCCACTGTCCATCTTTCCAATAATCCTCCACCTTGGTTCCAAATCTTTCCTTGCATTGGTTCTGATATCTGTTCCACTCAGGTTTTCATTTAAAGGGAGCTCCAAAAGCCAAGGGTCCTCCCAGAACTGAATAAGATTCCCTTTCCCCAACTTCCATTTTGTGCCTTTGATAATTAAGTCTCTAGTCCTAGAGACATTTTTCCAAATATTGGATCCAATTGGGATAATCTCCACTTTGAGGAAACTTTGAAGATTCGGACATTGGCTTTTATATTTGTTGTCCCATATTTTTTTCCGCTGTCCTTGATTTCTATATCCTCTCCAAATCTACTTGGCCATAAGGTATTCATTTATGTCTCTTATTCTTCTAAGGCCTAGACCGCCTTTATTCATAGGCTTACAAACCTTCTCCCAAGCAATTAAGTTCATTCTCTTCTTCTCCTCAACCCCTGTTCATAAAAAGGATCTCTAAATTTTTTCAATGGCCTCAGCATACTTAGTAGGAATCCTAAACAAACTGATGGCATAGAGAGGGATACTTTGAAGAGTGGATTTTAGCAATTGAACCTTACCTACTTGACTAAGTAGAGCTCCCTTCCATCCAAATAGCTTTTTATGGAATTTATCCACCAAGGCTCCCCAAAAGGTATCCGGAGGATCTTGACCTAAGGGGAGCCCCAAATAGGAGGCAGGCAAGCTACCAATTTTGCCACCCAGAATGTTACTAATTTTAATCCTCCTTCTCTCTGGGGTATTGATTAAACAAACAAAGCTTTTAGACCAGTTTATGAGCTGACCAGTAGCCTCTCCATAGTTATCCAAAGCCTTTTTTAGTCTTCTAGCATCCTTCACAGTGGCTTTTCCCATTATTATAGAATCATCAACAAACTGCTAATGAGAGCATATTTGATCCGTCGAAGAAGGATTCAAACCAAAAAACTCCCTTTTCTCAACCAGCTTTCCAATACATCTCCCCAAACATTTTGCCATGATAATAAAGATCACTGGAGATAGAGGATCCCCCTGCCTAAGACCTCTTGAAGCTTTAAAGAAAGGAGAGGGGGAGCCATTCATTAACACAAAGAAAGTAGTTGAAGAAACAAGTTGCTTGATAAGGCCAACACTCCTAGGATTAAAACCAAAAGCAGAAAGAACATCCATCATAAAATCCCAATCCACTCTATCATAGGCTCTAGAGAGGTCAAGTTTAAGAAAAAAACCTTCTTTTTTGGAAAAGGCTAGAGAATGGATATTTTCATAAACAGAGATGATAGAGTCCAAAATTTGCCTTCTCAGGACAAAATCACTTTGCTAAGGCGAAATAATTGAAGGAAGAAAATTTAGAAATCTAGAGGTAAGGACCTTAGAGATAATTTCTTAAAGAGAGATGCGCATAAGCTTATAGGTATGAAAAGATCCATTGAATCTGCCTCCATCTTTTTGGGTATAAGAGCTATAAAAGTACCATTAACTTCTTTCAAAAGTTTTCTAGCACCAAAAAACTCTTTCACAGCTCTAGTAACATCATCTCCAATAATATACCAATACATTTGGAAGAAGAACATGGGAAAGCCGTCCAAACCTAGGGCTTTGTTGCCCTCAAAGGACTTAACAGCTATCAGAATTTCATCATGGGAAGGAATGGCAGTTAAACGATCATTCTGATCTTCCCCCAAAATGGTAGGTATACTATCCAGAAGTTCCCTTTGGGCCTGTATATTCAAATTCTGATCCTTAGCAAGTAAATTAGAGAAAAAATCCATACCAGCCTTGCTCATGGAATTGCTAAAGTCCATGTGTTATTCTTTTCTATCTAATCTAATTCTTCTTCCATAGCTTTCATCCAACATTCATTTTTACAAGCTTCAATTACTGATGTTGGTTCAACTTGATAAATTAAACATACCTCATCAACTACCAACCTTCTTCTTGTCATCACTCCTTTGTTTTTCTCTCCAATGATCTGATCTTCTGAATGATGCAACCTTACATACCTAGGAGTCTTCTGATTTTTTGTTCCTTTGCCCTGATCTTGAGTTACTGTTGAATTTTTTTATACTGTTGGATTAACGGTTTCAACATTTTGTTCAGGTGTAGGTGGTACCGATTCACTTATGGTGATTTCCACTGCTGGTTCTCTCTCATAAGTTCTAATTTGACTTATGTTCATCTCATCCACCTTGACATTTGTCCTCTCCACAATTCTCTACAATCTTTTGTTGCAAAATCTATATGCTTTTCTTTCATTAGAATAACCAAGAAATATTCCTTCATCACATCTAGGATCAAACTTTCCAATGGAATCATCTCTTTTGATATAGCATTTACTACCAGAGATTCTAAAATTCTTAACTGTCGGTGTGTGAACAAACCATAACTCATAAGGTGTCTTACCAGTGTCTCCTTCGATATGAACTCTGTTGAGTGTGTATATCATCGTGCTTACAACTTCTCTCCAGTAGACATGAGGTAGATTAGCTTCTATCATCATAGTTCTAGTTGCATCCAAGATAGTTTTGTTCTTCCTTTCCACAACTCCATTCTGCTAAGGAGTCAGGGGTGCAGACAACTGTCTCCTTAGTCCATTCTTCTCACAATAGTTATTAAATTCACCCAATGTGAATTCTATACCCTGATTTGACCTTAAACATTTAATCTTCAATCATGTCCCTCTCTCAACTTTAGCTTTAAATATTTTAAACTTTTCAAATGCTTCAGACTTTTCCCTTAGAAAAGTAACCCACATCATTCTTGAATAGTCATTAATGATTCACATGAAATATATATATCACCCTAAACAATTTTGATTCTAGTAGGACCACACAAATTAGTATGAATAAGATCAAGAATATCATTAGATTTGTCTTGTATACTCTTAAAAGAAGTTCTGACTTGCTTTCCAATTTGACATTCCTTACTCACCGGATTATAGGGCTTTACAATCTTAGGTATATCTCTAACTGCCTTAGTAGAACTGATTTTCACAATGCAATCAAAATTCACATGACACAACCTCTTATGCCATAGCCAACTCTGATTAGTTTGTGCAATCAAACACATCTTCTCACCGGGGTTCAAATGAAAGATGTTACCTTTAGTCTGTGTACTGGTTGCAATCTCTAATCCAAATCTATTGATAATCTTGCATTTTTCATCCTTGAATTGTAATTGAAATCCCTTATCCACCAACTGTCCTACGCTCAAAAGATTGTGCCTTAAAGATTCAACATAATAAATATTATTAGTGTTATGCTTACCATCCAATGATATTATTCCTCTTCCCTTGATTATGCATGCTTTGTCATCTCCAAATCTAACCAGACCACCATCAAATTCTTGCAAAGATGAGAACTTCCTTTTATCTCCAGCCATATGATGTGAACATCCACTGTCAATCACCCATTCATCCTTGTCTTCAATTTTAGCAAAAAGGGCCTTCTCTTCAGGTACCAGATCATCTTCCTTGATACCCAAAAATACCCATTCCTTTCCATTGCCAGATTCACTAGAAGAATCTTGTGTCAGTTCATCATCAAAATCAGTCACACCTTCCTCATCAGCAAAGTAGCATTATTTCTCTTTGTTCCTCCTGTAATTATGCTTGTTCTGATAATCATGGTTAGGCCCAAAATATCTTCTAGCTCTTTCTTCAAATATTCAATTCCTTTCAGGACATCTAGATGAAAAATGACCTATCTTATTACATGCAAAGCATTTAAAAGGTGATTTTCCTTTATACTTACTTCATGTTGGTCCTTTAGGTACTCTTCTAGCAAATAAGGCTTCAAGTTGCTAAAAATCTTCATCTTCTTTCTTCATATCCTCTAGTTCCTTCGCATATAAAGCTTTCGAATCACTCTTATCGGTAGATGATGTAGATGCATGAAAAGAAGGTTCGGATCTTACAGCTCTAGAAGGTCCGAATTCATCAAGTTCAAAAGAAGATAACTTCCCAACCAAGGTATCCCTATTAACAGAGGTGTTTTCCATAGTTCTTAGCTCATTAATTGTAGTAGCCTTCATCTTATAAGCCGGTGGCAAAGTTCTTAGTACTTTAGAATCTATTTCATCTTCACTCAGAGATCCATAACAGCGTTGAATTCCCATAACAATCTCATTATTTCTCTCCATAAAAGTAGTAATCCTTTCATCTTCTTCCATCTTCGGGTTCTCATACCTCACCCAGTAACCATCAAGTTTAGCAATTTTAATAGTAGGGTCACCTTCATTCAGAGTCTCCATTTTTTCCCATATAGCCTTTGCAGTTGATTTTTTAGTTAGTCCCATTATTTGTTGATCAGAAAGTGCACACAAAAGGGCTTCTCTAGCTCTACAATCATTCTCAAGCTCCTTATCGAGGCCTACCAGAGGAGGATTGCCAGATGTTAGATTAAAAGGTGTTACTCCTTTCTCCGTGATCTCCCAAATTTCCTTTCCAAGACATCTCAGATGATTCTCCATCTGAATCTTCCATACCCTGTAATTTATTCCATCAAGCCTAGGAATTTCTCTCCAGAAAAAAGGTGCAGATATATTTGATGAACTTGAACTGTTAGATGTCATAGGATCTTCCTCAAGTAGCTAAGATTCTGTAGAGAGGACCAAGCTCTAATACCAATTTTTAGACAGCTCAAATAACCAAAGGACAACAGAGAGGGGGCGATGAATCAGTTGTCAACAAATTATAGAACTTTAAGCATGCAAATCCTTATTCCTGGAACACATAAACCCAAACCAGAATGCATAAACCAAACCATGGTGGGAAGCCTACCCACAGTCACTGACTACAAAATAAATCCAGACTACAATCTGGAAAGAAGAGTGAACTACAAAGATAACATCTCCTATGCCTAAGTATAGTTTCGGTTAAGCTTAGTACTAGAGGTCTTAAACCTCTCTTACCAACCCAATTCAATCACCTATGATTGACCAAAACTCCTGCATATGATTACAACATTATTCGCATATAGATAATCGCATAACCATTCCATAACCATAATCCCCTTGATCTACAAAGATATCTTACATCATATTTATACCAACCCGAGACCTAAATAATTAGGTCGGCCACCTAAAAGATAATACAATGAATTCATAACATAAACCCACAATCCATTGACCAACCAAGTTGGCCTAAGACCAAGACAACATAATCCAATCAATGAATCCATCTGGTAACACATCATGATCACCCATCAACATGTTACATAAGCCGGTCCATAACCTGGTAGAATAAGATAGCATTAGGTCTGGTCCTAAATGCAACACAACTGATCAACAAGAACATGAACAAGATAACCAACAACATCTCAAAAGTCATCTAGAAGCTAGACCAACACCACTTATCATGTGCATCAAAATATCTTCAACAAAGCTCTGTCGGTAAAACTCTTACCGGTGACCAAAAGGCTTAGTAGAACAAATGATAGTATCTGAGTCAGCAAATACTGAACCAACTGATCGTGATACACATCTGAATAGCATGAATGACAGATCCAAATCAATTTTACAAACAAATCATATTGAAGCATACCAGATCAATATCATAATCCAACCACTCTACAAAATCCAACCAGAAACCAGTAAACAACCAAAATAGTTGGTGTTGCCATCAATGACAAAACATCAATGCAACACATAATCAATTCCTCCAAATTTCCAACACTGTTGACCCATGTCTTGTACCATACTTCCCATGAAATTCTTCGATCATATTATGAGCCTCTTGTTGGTCTAGACATCTAAGATAGATGCCTTCGTAATTCTTTCTATATAGTGCTTGATCATGTAATTAGTACTTTTGAGCCTTAAAGATCATCTATGTGTGGCAGTCAACCCCTCAGGACACTTATTATTTAGCAAGATAAAAGCCAAATCAGTGTACCATGGGTCCTGAGTGAATGACTATAATGTGTATTCTTGGCACTAGATTTGAGGGGTATCAGTCGCCATAGCTTGAGACAGACCCTCGCCTCTAAGTAACCTCATTGGATGCATTTCTAGATCAAATTCTTGTAAAATGGCCATCCATTTTCCCCGGTGTTATCCCAGCTCTGATTGCATAAGAAATGACTTTACTACTTGATCAGGTGCAATCGCATATATCTTGCTCCTCAAGATATAATGTCTAAATTTATTGACTGCTCTTAACAAAGAAAAAGCATGTTTCTCAAGACAAGAATATCGCACCTCAACATTCTTAAAAGGGGAGCTCATGAATGCAATCAGTTTTTCATCTCCCGCTTACCTTTGTGTCAAAACAACAGTTCCAGAATGCAACGAGTAAAAAGAATACATGTAAAAAGGTAGAGTATAGTCTGGACTAGTCAGGACGGGAGCTTCAATAATGGACTTATTGATCTGGGCAAAGGCCTCTCTAGCTTCAACAGTCCATTCAATCTTAGCATCCTTTTTCATCATTTCGTTCAGTGGCTTGACTATCTCCGCAGATCCAATGATAAATTTCCTAACAAAATTGATCTTCCCAAAGAAAGATCGCATTTTTTTTTAACGCCCAAGCATCTACAATTTCAACAGTGCTTCCACTCGATCTGGATTGATGGATATTCCTCTTTTAGAGATTACATGATTGAGGAGATTTCCTTCAGCAACCCCGAAAACACACTTTTTGGGATTAAGAGATATCCCATACCTTTGGCATCTTTCTAGAACTTTGCGGAGGTGGTATGGGTGATCTCCCTTGACTTTGGAGAATATAGTAAGGTCATCCATATATATGATAATGCATTTACCAATCAATTCTTTGAAGGTTGTGTCCATCGCTCTCTAAAATGTTGCTCCAACATTAATCAACCCAAATGGCATCCTGCGGTATGCATAACCCCCCATTTTATAGTAAATGTTGTTTTCATGCGGTCTTCATGGTTCACCAAAACTTGATTATATCTGTTAGTTTTGATACTTAATGTAAAGTATAGATGCCAATAGCTAACAAGATGAGAAGGGGGGGTGAATCATACAAACTTAAACTTCCATAAAATCAACAGATTCAACCTCGGTAACTTATACTTCAGAAACTTAACCAAAAATTGTTAAACATGCAAACTTATGAACACATAATCATAATAACACTCATAACACCAAATTTAATGTGGAAACCCAAATAGGGAAAAACCACTATAGGATTTCGGACCCACTAAGAAATATACTCTTCTAGAGTATGCTCGGTTAAAAACAAATCTTGTTAAAGATTACAAACACATTGCTAGATGTGACCCGATTAAGGTATTTCCCTTAGATCTGTTAGGATCTTCACTTTGTTAGAAGTGACCTTGTTAAAGGATTTCAAACAGTCACTTAGAATGTTACCTTGCTAGAGGGTTTACATATAAGACTGTTAAGTCCACTTGGTTAAGAGATTTTCTGTCACTTACAAAATAATAGTAATAAAAATCTATCTATAACTTCACATCTAAAATGCTAAAGCAGATTCTTATTTGCTCAAAACAATCTAGTCATAGGACTATATCTTGTCCCTTTGTTGGGCTTTCTACTCTATTATTCAAATAGGTCTTCAAGCTTCTGTGCTCGGTAATCACTATGTAGCATCCCTGTGCATACACTTGCCCACATACATTGTTTATTAACAATTCCTTATTTATAAACAATTGCTAACCGCTAAATCTCCTTAATCACATTTTCCATGATTAATCTTAGCCATTAGATCTTCAAACTTGACTAGGTTCAATGTATCTTTCCAATCTGAAAATGTTTTACCTTACCTCAGAACTTGCATTCCCTTCTTGGAACTTGCATAAGGTTATTGTGGTTCAATCTGTGCTCTAGATCTTCCTACCGATTTTCCTTTGCCATAAATCCTTAACAAACTTCATACACGACATACCAATCATGTATACATCTCCAGCTAATCATTGTCCTTCATAAATAATGCTTTTATCCATCCCATGTGCACTGTCACAACTCGGTTGCAACTCGGTAAATACTAAACTTTACTCGGTAGACATTTCACCTTCATTAACCGATATCGATAACCTTAGGGTTTACCAACTAGGTTCCTTAGGGTTTACCGACTAGGTTCATTGCTTGGTTGCATAGTATAGTATTAACCTTACAATCAACAAAATATGTAGGATATAAAAACAATTTAAACATCATGATCTCATCATTTTCTAACTTGATAATAGTTGCCCATTGAATAACTTATTCCTCCCTTTATTCATCACATTCTTTATGTGTCTTTTACCGACATCTTAATTCTCTTCTAATCAATCTTCTCAAGATATGGCAACATCATACTGAACTAGATAATCAATTTCTTGACATCAATGACAAAATAATGTTATAAAGATAGTTATCATCTTTCTTCAGTTATATCAATAATATTCAACAACCTTCTCAATATCCTTATTGAATATCAACAATCTTTCTTTCTGTAATGCCAACAATCTCCCCCTTTGGCATTAATGGCAAAACCAACAATTAAATGGTAATACCAACAAGATATTCAAATTGATTCGGATTCAGATTGTTGTTAGACTTCTCCTGTTATCCTTGATTTGTTGTCTTCTGAAGTCTTCTCCATTTTTCAATCTACTCCCCCTATCATTAGTCTTCTGTTATTTCCATCATTCAGGGCTTTACCATGTAGTCAACCATTTAGTCTTCTCCCCCTTTGACAACAATGCCAAAAAGTAAAAGAACTAAATCATAATTTCTTCCTCTATGAAGTGATTTGCTTTGCTATGTAACATCTCAGTCTCAGTCAGATCAACTTGTCTCTATTCATTTTTTTTCTGCACACCTTTAGAAAACCTTCTAAAGTGCATAAATCAACATCAATCCACACATAATATTCTGTAGATTCATCGAATTGATGCTTTCACCAAACTCGGTTAGTGAGTAGAAGATAGGGGTAGGACCCCTAACTTGCTTCTGAGATACTCAAAAGTGTCCCTTGGCAGTGGCTTTGTGAAGATGTCTGCTAATTGCTCCTTTGAACTGATATATTCCGGCACAACTTTCTTCTCTTGAACTTCTTCTCTGAGATAGTGATACTTTATAGATATATGTTTTGTCTTAGAATGCATCACTAGATTCTTTGAAATGTTAATGGCACTATTATTATCACAGAATATAGTTACTGGCTTGGTAACTTTCTCATTTATACCTTCCAATAGTTGTTTGATCCATACTATATTGGTATAGTTCAATGATGTAGCAACATATTTAGCTTCTACTGTAGATTGAGAAATACATCCTTGTTTCTTGCTAAGCCAACTTAGTATTCTTTCTCCTAAAAAGAAAGCTCCACCACTTGTGCTTTTCCTGTCATCTATGTTGCATGCCTAATCAGCATCATTATAAACTTTTAAATCAAAATTATTTCTCTTTTCATATACTAAGCTATAATCTTCAGTGCCTCTTAGGTATCTAAAAATTCTCTTGATTGTTGTCATATGGGTTTCCTTGGGATCTGCAGAGAATCTTGCTACAATACCTACTGCATGTGCTATATCCAGTCTACTATGCACAACACATTGCAATTTTCCAATCATAGATCGGTAAAGTGTCTCATCAACAGATGCAGATTCATCATTCTTTGATAATTTACAGTTAGTAGTCATAGGAGTACTTACTGGTTTAGAATCCTCCATTCCAAATTTCTTCAAGATTTCCTTTATGTACTTGGATTGAGTAATGAAAATCTCATCTTTCATTTGCAATATCTGTAAACCTATAAAATACTTTATCTCACCAATTAGTGTCATCTCAAATTCTTTGCACATTTCATTTCCAAAGTTCTTGCATAAGGAGTCATTACCACAAAATATAATGTCATCAACAAATATGGCTGAGATCAGTATTCCATTGTCCTCATCTTTCTTAATGTACATATTGCTATTTTCACTTGTCCGTATAAAACCAATCTTGATTAAATAAGAGTACAATCTTTCATACCATGCTCTAGGTGCTTGTTTCAGACCATATAAGGCTTTGTTCAGTTTGCATACCTGATCTTTACTCTTGTCTTCAGCAAATCCTTTAGGTTGTTCAATGAAAACTTCTTCTTCTAGTATACCATTCAAAAATGCAGATTTAACATCCATTTGATATACCTTGAAATTTTTGAAAGCAGCATATGCCAACAATGTTCTTACTCCCTCAAGTCTAGCCACAGGTGCAAAAGTCTCACCATAATCTATTCCTTCTTCTTGAGCATAACCTTTGCAAACTAGTCTTGCTTTGTTGCGAATGACCTCACCTTTTTCATTTAGCTTGTTTCTGAAAATCCACTTAGTACCGATTACATTTTTGTCCTTTGGTCTTGGGATTAGTGTCCATGTGTCATTCTTCTTGATTTGATCAATTTCTTCTGTCATAGCATTTACCCAATCTTCACTGTTAAATGCCTCTTTTACTAATCTCGGTTCAAATTCAGAAATTAGACATGTGTTCTATCTCCGTTTGTTTCTTGTCATCACTGGATCATATTTATCTCCTAGAATCTGACTTGATGCATGATGTCTTTTGACATACTTGGCTAATATAGGCTTGGTAGGTTCTATATGATCTTCTTCATCACTCAATAACTAGACATTATCTTCATTTTCTTCAACAACTTTCTCAGTAGGACTTCTCGGTTGAAGATAAACAAATTCTTCATAATCTTCTGGTTCTTTGGAATTTCCTTCATCATTTCTTTCTGCAAATTCATCAATTTTCACATTTGCACTTTCCACTATTTTGTTAGATGATTTGATCAGGCATTTAAATGCTTTACTTCTAGAGGAATAACCAAGAAATGTTCCTTCTTCACTTTTCTGATCAAACTTTCCATTTCTGTCATCTTTGTGAACATAGAATCTACTTCCAAAGATTTTAAAGTAACTTACATTAGGTTTCTTGTCATACCAGATCTCATATGGTGTCTTCATAGTTCCTTTCTTCAGTTGAACTCGGTTCAGGGTGTAAATTGCAGTGTTGATTGCTTCTCTCCAAAATGTTTGAGGTACCCTCTTTTCTATCATCAGGGTTCTTGCATAATCCACAATTGATCTGTTTCTTCTCTCGGCTATCCCATTTTGCTGAGGTGTCATCAGTGCAGATACTTGCCTCTTTATACCATGATCATTGCAGTATAAGTTAAATTCATCAGAAGTGAATTCTCCTCCTCTGTCAGACCTAAGACATTTCAGTTGTCTTCCTGTTTCATTTTCAACTCTTGCCTTCTACCATTTGAACATTTGAAAAGCTTCTGATTTTTCTTTTAAAAACATAACTGGCATCATCCTTGAGTAATCATCCACAAATAATATGAAATATTTATCACCATAATAACTTTGAACTTTCATAGGACCACAAAGATCAGTGTGTACTAGATCTAAAATTCCTTTAGAAGTGTAGGACTTACTTGTAAATCTTGATCTTGTCATCTTACCCATCTAGCATCCTCGACACATAGCATTCTCAAGTTTTTCAAGACTCAATAGTCCTCTTACTCGGTGCTTCTTACTTATTTTGATCAGATTATCAAAATTTACATGACAAAACCTTTTATGCCATAACCAGGTATCATCTATCTTTGCATAAAGACACTTGTTCCGAGTTGACTCAAGATGAAATGTATTACCTTTTGTTTGTGTCCCGGTAGCAGCTAACTTTCTATGTTTGTCATGAATATTGACAATTCCTTTTTGAAATTCTATTCGGTATCCTATATTGTTTAGTTGTGCTACACTCAACAAATTGTATTTCAAACCTTCAACCCAGTATACATCATCACATTTAGCATTGTCAAGATGTGTTATAGATCCTTTACATTTTACCAGACATGGTGCATCATTACCAAATCTTACATAGCCTCCATCATAGTCTTCTAATTTAACAAACTTGTGTTTATCACCTGTCATATGATGTGAGCATCCACTGTCTATGATCCAAGAATCATTATTTTTTATGTGAGATATTAGGGCTTTTTCTTCATACCTTTCCTCATCAGATCCATCTTTAATAGCCACATAAACAACTTCCTCAGTATCAGTTTCATCAGATTCATCATCGTTGGATTCCTCATCTGCTACTAGACATGTCTTTCTATCTCTCCTTCTGAAGTCTTGGTGTCCTCTGTATTGGTTATCTTTCTGCCTGTTATCTTGGTATTCTCTCTTTTCCTTAGATTCTTTGTTAGGGCAGTTAGAAGCCATATGTCCTATTTTATCACAATTGAAACCTTTTAAAGGTAGCTTTCCTTTATACTTGCCTTTTCCTCTCGGTAACCTTTTGGCTAATAATGCTTCAAATTCTTCTTGCTTCTTGATTTCCTCATACAGTTTGTGCACTTTTTCCATGTTCTTGCGAAATCTTTCACTTGCTCCACTATGATCCCCTTCAGAGTACTTACTCATTCTATCATTGTAATCATCAGATTCACCAATATGAAAAGAACTGAATGCAAATTCTACGTTATTTACCTAAGACCCACTGTTATCAAAATTACTTAACTCAAATGCATGTAGCTTACCAATAGTAGCATCCAAAGAAGCTGGCATGTTAGGTACAGACCTCAATTCATTGATTGCAGAGACTCGAATAGCATAAGTTGGTAGAAGGGTTCTCAACAACTTACTTGTTATATCCTTTTCTTCAATAGTTCCACTTGCTCCTTTAATTTGATTGACAATCTCCTTTAGTCTTGTACTATATTGGGTTATGTTCTCACCTTCATTCATCCTCATGGATTCAAGTTGTCCTCTTAGACTATCTACTTTTTCTCTTTGAACATGTTCATCACCTCCATACATAGATATGAGCTTAGTCCACATTGCTTTTGCATCATTGCAACCTTCTAGATCATTAAACTCTGAGTCGGTCAATGCTGATGTTATTTCAATCATAGCTTGAATATGTTCTTGCTTTGCCTTAATCTCTTCCAAGGTCATAAGGTTGGTGCTTAGTGTAATGTAATCATGTGAGATTTTGCCAAGATCAAGAGCTCAATGAAATGTACAAAATAGAGACACAATATAGGACAAGAATAAATTGTATTCTCATCAATAGAAAATGATCAATATCAATTACATACAATGTAGATGAGCTTGCTTATATAGGCAAGGCTAGGGATATGTGAGCACACAAACATGACATGTGGCTCAATAAGAAACAAGGGTAGGTAGGAAATAGGTGTGGGTAGGTAGGAGAAATAATATAATAGTCCACATGAGGTGGATCACCCACTGAATGTGGAGTGTAACAACAAGATCAACACCATAAAAGGTGGAATTTCTTCTACACACACTATCCCAATGTGGCACAAACACCCAAGTGTCTCATACCCAAACTATTATGAAATGCATTTCCTAAGTAAACGTAAGTAAGTGTAATAATATCCAAGATGAATAATTATTTACACCAACACCCCCCCTTAAGTGCAACTTAGGGGAATGCACTTAAGTCTACAATGCAACTAAGCAATGCAAGATGGGTCCTGGCTACTAGGCCATGTTAGGTACCAATGTACAAATGCAAATGCATGCAAACCAATGCAATGAAATCTCTCACAAAGTGGGGAAAGAGAGAAAAATCCAATGGGAAAAAACCCTCCCCCCAAAAAGAGATGAAAGCTATACAAGAGAACTCTCATAGAAGAATGTGAAGGACAAAACCCCATGTGAGGCAAAAGTCCCCCCCATATGAGAGAAGAAGAGAAGCTAGGAAGCCCCCCCTCAATGTGGAATCTGCACCAATGATAGAAGCTCGATGTATGAGGAAACTGCTCCACGAACGTCGAACAACATTCCTCCCCTTAGGAAGAAACAAAACCAAAGGTGTATCCATGAAGTCTCCCCAATCATGAAGGGAAGATGTATGAAGAAAACTCATGATGAAAGGAATCTCTGAAAACTGCTCAAGTGTCCTCATGTCGATGCTGAAAGATACCCCCTCCAAAGGTGGTAAACTATGCCACACTGCTGAAAAAGGCACTCCAAGATCTAGTGGAGATGGATGTAGAACATGTCCCAAAGACTCACATGTCTCCTCAAAAAATAAAGAGACCTCCTCCAATTGTTGTACATAAGTATCCACAATCATGTCAACCTCGAAAGAATGATCATGTAGAGAATGAAAAAGAGGGTCAGAGTGTGCCCTCGCAACAATTGAAGAAGGATCACCTTCATCAAAGAGAAGATGAATGTCATCAATGATGTCTCCCAAATCTGCAATGTAGGATTCCATAAATAAACCTGCAATGTATGTCAAATAATCATCCCATGAATCTGAAGCTGGAAGACAATAAATATCCTGCTGCACTGAATCACATGAAGGCAAAACTGTCGCACTATCCGCATCATTAGGTGCAATAGGTGATGTGATATCAATATGAGGAGATGAAATACAAGACTCAAGAATGGGGTTACATGTGAGAATCCCCATGTTCAAGTGTCCAAAGTTCTCCTTAAAATCTGAACTATCACAAAAAGTGTGATCATCATGTGTAGAATCATCAAATGTGAAATCATCATCATCAACAAAATATGAAAAGGAGTATAACCGAGATGCATGATCAACCACCCCAGTCGCAATGATAGCTCTAGTCTCCAAGTCTCTAATGAAAACCGAGTCAGCTGTGAACTCCACAACTCTTTTAGTTGTGCCATGTGTGATTTGATAGATAGAAAGGAGATTGTTTGTCAATTGGGGTACACACAACACATCATTGAAGGAGTTATCCCCAATGTCAATAGATCCTTTCCCAATCACGTCCATGTATGTATGATTGCCCATCAAAATCTGTGACATGGTGCAAGGCTCAAATGTAGACAACATAGACTATGAAGATGCCATATGATGAGAAGCCCCTGAATCTAGAAGCCATCTCTCTGAATTATGACTGATAGTAGCACATAGAGCTTTTCCTTTTCTTGTTCCAAAAGAGTGAGTCTTCCCACTTGTAGAAGCCATGGATGCTTGCCCTTTTCCTTTTGAATGTGAGGAAGTGGAAGTTGATGAATCATCCTTCTTGTAGACTTTAGGCAAATCAATGTTATGCTTTTTGATGATATGTGTGAGCTCATCAATCTTCTTAGAATGGCAACAATGCTCCTCATGACCAATCTTTTTACAATAAGCACAAGTAGGTCTCTCCCTCTTTGGTGAATTATCTCTCTTGGAAGAGGATGAATCTCCTTGTTTTGGAGAAGATGGTGCTTTTTCTTTAGGCTTTGATTGCCATTTCTTCTTGTTTGAGTTGTCCTTTCCTTGATTTCCTTTGTTCCCTTGATTTGCCACTAATGCTTGAGACTTAGAAGCCTTAAGAATGCCCATGCTTATCAACTTAGTTTGTTCCATCATCAACATTTCATTGAAAGCATCAAATGTAGGCATTTTGTAGCTTGAACCCATTGTCATCCTATGGGTTTGGAAACTAGAAACAAATGCCGCATATTCTTGTGGAAGCTTGCCTATCAAGTTGAATATCAATTGAGTATCATTTTTATCAATGCCACAATCTTTGAGTTGTGCCCTCAACTCATTTGCCTTAGTGACATAATCTTGTATAGTATCAAAGTTCTTGGGATCTAACATGGTGAGATCACTATCAATTTGATATCCCCTAATCTCATCAACTTGACCATACAAGTCTTGAAACTTTTGCCAAGCATCCTTAATTAGAGTACACTTCTCAATATGAAAAATGAGATCCTTTGATACATACTTTCTTAGGGTACCAATTGCCATGATATTTTTAGTGAGCCAATCCAAGTGACCAACTGGATCAACCTTAGGATCAACGGGAGCAAAAATAGTTCCATCAATGTAATGAGTGAGTCCTTTTTCCATAAGTTTACTCCATGCATCAATTTTCCAAGTAGCATAATTATGAGGAGTTAAGAGAGGAAACTTAGAAGAACCCATAGTAGCAAAAAGGAAGAAACACAAGAGCACAAAAGCACAAGAGACACCCCCCCAAATTCAATCAATCAAAGTACCCCCCCCCCCAAAGTGATGATTTTGGCACTTTATACTTAGTGCGATTACAATGAGCCACTTGCAAAAAAAGGCAAAGTGGACTTATGATGCAAATTTTACAACTTCTCAAATGAGATACAAGAGACTTCAATCAATAGTGCAATGAATCTAACTGAGATTCAAGCAAATATACAAGTACCAAGAGAGCCAAAAATGGCCAAAATCTGAAAGTACAATTTCTACTTACAATGGCATCAATCTGATAGCATCATGTGAAAGTAGATGAAAAAATACGCACTTTCAAAAAAAACGGCACCTGAAAAGGAGCTCATATGACCCTAAACGAAGCCTTTGAAGTTGCAAAAACTGGGATTACTTAGGTATAGTCACCAAAAACTGCATTTTCTGAAAAATTGGTGCCTCAAAATCAAAAAATTTCTTCACCACTATGGAGAGCATGAAATTCTAGCCCATTTCAAAAAAAATTGCTCGAAAAAAGGAGCAAAAATGAGCAAGTTATGGCCATTTGAAGTTGAACTGCAAAATCAAAAATGCAAATGAGAGGGGGGTCCAAAAAATTTTCAAACCCTGCTGACGTGTGCTGATGTCAGAAAATCACCTAATTAAATTTGACGGCTGTATGACCGTCACAAAAACTTTGCCTCCCTATTGACTAGGTGTCCGTACTATACGGACTGTGGACGTGGCAGATGACTGTGCAGGTGACTATGCAGTATGGAAATCTGATGTGGCAAGCAAATTTGGCTAATGATGTGGCAGCCATACGGATGACATGCGTACAGATTTTACCCGCGGGCCTGTGGTCGCCTGCCATGTGGCGGACGCGGGTCCTCTTGTCAGGTTGATCGCCGGGGAAGGACTAGATGCTTGGGCGGGGGCGGGGGATGGCGGGAGGACGCTCTATAGCTGCGGGGGAGCTGAGGAAGATGCCGGTGGCAATGGTGGTGGGAGAGTCCAGCAGGGACCTGCGGGCGGCAGCGGCAGGTCTCGGCGATGGCGGGTCTCGGTGGCGGGTCGTTCTGCGGGTACACGACATAGACGGCGGTGGTGCGGAACAAGGCGCGGGCGGTGGCATGAGGATGGGATGGGACGACCAGCACTGACAGTGGCCGGTCCGGACCTGCAACTTGCGACACGCAGGTACGGGGGGGTCTGCGGACCCCCAAACACAGAATTTTTTTTGTTGTTTTTTTTTTTTTGATTTTTTCTAACGAAAATTTTTCGAATTTTTTTTTTGATTTTTAATTTTTTGAATTTTTTTTTTCAGAAAATATATATATTTTTTTTTGAAAAATATAATAAAAAAATTTCGAAATCCGTTCAATACTAGCAAAATTGGTGAAAAAAATTTTCTCACCAAAATAGGCCGACTTTATAACCAAAATTCATGGAAACGACCACTTGAACGCAATGACGAGGTCGGATCTAGTCTAGGACGCCTCCAAAAGATGCTGCTCCTCAGATTTGCCTCTTGACGTCGCAATAATGCCTCTTCAAGATGAATCAATGAAGCCCCAATGGCTCTGATACCATGTGAGATTCTGCCAAGATCAAGAGCTCAATGAAATGTACAAAATAGAGACACAATATAGGACAAGAAAAAATTGTATTCTCATCAATAGAAAATGATCAATATCAATTACATACAATGTAGATGAGCTTGCTTATATAGGCAAGGCTAGGGATATGTGAGCACACAAACATGACATGTGGCTCAATAAGAAACAAAGGTAGGTAGGAAATAGGTGTGGGTAGGTAGGAGAAATAATATAATAGTCCACATGAGGTGGATCACCCACTGAATGTGGTGTAACAACAAGATCAACACCATAAAAGGTGGAATTTCCCCTACACACACTATCCCAATGTGGCACAAACACCTAAGTGTCTCATACCCAAACTATTATGAAATGCATTTCCTAAGTAAACTTAAGTAAGTGTAATAATATCCAAGATGAATAATTATTTACACCAGCAAATCATTCTCCAGATAATACGTTGCATATTCTCTAATTCCTGATAAATGCAGCTTCATCCTTTTCTGCCATGTGGAGAAACTTGACATGTTCAGCTTCGGTGCATCCTTTTATACATCTTCGGATCTTTGCCTCAAGTACCTTTAAACTTCTTCTTCCGGAGTCCAAAGCTCTGATACCAATTGTTAGTTCTGATACTTAATGTGAAGTATAGATTCCAATAGCTAACAAGATGAGAGGGGGGGGTGAATCATACAAACTTAAACTTCCATAAAATCAATAGATTTAACCTAGGTAACTTATACTTCAACAACTTAACCAAAAATTGTTAAACATGCAAACTTATGAACACATAATCATAATAACACTCATAACACCAGATTTAACATGGAAACCCAAATAGGGAAAAACAACTATGGGATTTCGGACCCACTAAGAAATATACTCTTCTAGAGTATGCTCGGTTAAAAGCAAATCCTGTTAAAGATTACAAACACATTGCTAGATGTGACCCGGTTAAGGGATTTCCCTCAGATCTGTTAGGATCTTGACTTTGTTAGAAGTGACCTTGTTAAAGGATTTCAAACACTCACTTAGAATGTTACCTTGCTAGAGGGTTTACATATAATACTGTTAAGTCCACTCAGTTAAGAGATTTTATGTCACTTACAAAATAACAGTAACAAAAATCTATCTGCAACTTCACATCTAAAATGCTAAAGCAGATTCTTATTTGCTCAAAACAATCTAGTCATAGGACTATATCTTGTCCCTCTACTGGGCTTTCTACTCTGTTATTCAAACAGGTCTTCAAGCTTCTGTGCTTGGTAATCACTATGTAGCATCCCTGTGCATACACTTGCCCGCATACATTATTTATTAACAATTCCTTATTTATAAACAATTGCTAACCACTAAATCTCCTTGATCACATTTCCCATGATCAATCTTAGCCATCAGATCTTCAAACTTGACTAGGTTCAATATATCCTTCCGATCTGAAAATGTTTTACCTTACCTCAGGACTTGCATTCCCTTCTTGGAACTTGTATAAGGTTATTGTGGTTCAATCTGCGCTCTAGATCTCCCTGCCGATTTTCCTTTTCCATAAATCCTTAACAAACTTCATACATGGCATACCAATCATGTATACATCTCCAGCTAATCATTGTCCTTCATTAAATAATGCTTTTATCCATCCCATGTGCACTATCATAACTCGGCTGCAACTCGATAAATACTAAACTTTACTCGGTAGACATTTCACCTTCATTAACCGATATCGATAACCTTAGGGTCTACCGACTAAGTTCCTTAGGGCTTACCGACTAGGTTCATTGCTCGGTTGCGTAGGATAGTATTAACCTTACAATCAACAAAATATGTAGGATATCAAAACAATCTAAACATCATGATCTCATCATTGTCTAACTTGGTAATAGTTGCCCATTGAATAACTTATTCCTCCCTTTATTCATCACATTCTTTCTGTGTCTTTTATCGACATCTTAATTCTCTTCTAATTAATCTTCTCAAGATATGGCAACATCATATTGAATCAGATAATCAATTTCTTGACACAAATGACAAAATAATGTTATAATGATAGTTATCATCCTTCTTCAGTTATATCAATAATCTTCAACAACCTTCTCAATATCCTTATTGAATATCAACAATCTTTCTTACTATAATGCCAACAATATCTAGAACAACCATCCAGGAATGACATTATCTGTGAATCATTAATAATCTGTAATACCTCATCCATGGAAGGGAGTGGATAATTATCTTTTTCCGATGCCTTACTGAGGTTACATAAATCAACACAATGTCAAATCTGCCCATTCTTTTTCCTTACTGGCACCAGGTTGGCAACCCAAGTGGAGTGGCGTACTAGGCAAATAATCCTAGCAGCAAGAAGCTTTTAAACTTCTTAAAAAATCAAGGATTCTATCAATGGTTGACCGGTCACTACTTTTGCCTAAATGGCCTTGTATTGGGTTTCAGAGGTATAACATGAGTGATGATAGATGTATCAAATGTTTTTAGATCTTAATATCCCCACACTATAACATCAATCTACTCCTTTAAGATTTGTATAATTTTCTCCCTTTCAATGGGAGTGCAAATCTTCCCAATATAGACTATCTTCTCGTGACCTTCTAGACCAATATTGTGTGGTTCATATTTTCTAGCATCTGAATCCATGGTCAATATTTCTTTTACTCTAGGGTCTAAGTCAAAAAGCCATTATAGAGTGACCATACCTTTGGGAATGACATTTGTAGGAAAACTGAAAATTTCTTCATCACAATCTTCATTGACAACATCTGATCTATCATCTTCATCAATGATATTCTCCTCGAAAGCACCAGAATTAGCAAGGAAAGCTAGAATGTGTCTATCATCCTCAAAGACTTGGAAATGCTTGATGTTATCGAGCACAATAGGTGTGGAGACTATCTGTATGAAAAATATTTTCAAAGGAGACTAACTTACTGGTTCCAGTGTACTTGCTGCTACAACCAATGCATCTGATATTCCACTTCCTTTCCTAGGCACTAACTAGATATTAAAAGCATCAAAGTATTCAATCAATCCCTAAACTTGGTTCCTATATGTTGCCAACCTTTTGTCATGACATGCATACTAAATTCTTACTTACTTAACTACCAATTCAGAATCTCCTTGTACTCTTTAGCATTTAGCTCCCTTTTTATGGGCGAAGAGGAGTCCTCTAAATAAGGCCTCATATTCAGTCATATTGTTAGTGCAAAGGAATTGGAGTTGATAGGAGGCTAGAAAGATCTTCCCTTTAGGACTGTTTAATTCAACTCCTACTCCACTACCTTGTTTGGATCTAGACCCATCGAACTTTAGAAACCAGATTTCATCCTTTAATTTATTTACATTCTTTAGCTTAGGTTCAACGATCAATGGAGGAAGATTAGTCTCTGAAAGTGGTTGTTGTTCCTTGAATTCAATATCTTCTAATATATGAGGTTGTTCATTTATATGCTTCAGAAGTACTTCATCCATATTGGGAGTGAATTTCTCTACTTGAAGTTGCATGGGAGATTGAGTCTCTTCATTCTCCTGCTTGGGTCATGTTTCCTCATTCCCTTGCTTTCCAATCTCAACTATAAGGATCTTCTTCTTTCATTTCTCTGGTTGGGAAGCTTCTATTATAACACTCTCTTTGGAGAATTACTCTCTCATTATTTGGAACTTCAATTTCTCCAATTTTGATATCATAATCAGTATCTTTACAAGGGACTGGACTCATCAACTTCGTAACTTCATTTTGGAAAGGGATACATGATATCTCTAAATGTTCTTGATGATGTATCCTACACCATTGTGAGAGTAACAAATGTGGCACTTTGACGTCATGTCCTAACAAGCACATCCCTTGTTTCAATCTTGCAATAAAATCTTAAATACTCCCCATATGTTATGCCACATCAACCTGGTGGGACTAGGGTCAAAGTATAGGTGCAGAGAAAGTGAGAATTTCATTTACTCTATAAACTCCTAGACTCACTTCAACATATGCCACCTCATTAGGAGCTCCATAATCTGTGACCAATTTCTTCAACTTGAGTTCACTGTCAATTTGGATCTGGTTACTTACACCCTTCCATGGAAGCCATAAATATGTAAAATAGGTGGAAAAGTAACCTCCCAAATTATTTGACCAATCTCTAGTGATAAGAATCCCATATACCTCTATAATATCAACTAATTGGATGTCAATGTAACAATATATGCATATATCAACACCCAACTGAATATATATATCTTTAAATTCCCTAATCACATTCAACTCGGTCTTGTCTAATTATACCACCTTGCTATTTGCACGCATCAGGTTAAGACCGAGCTTCTGACATATAGAATAAGGCATTACATTCCCAAAGGTGCCTGGATCTACCAAACAATTATGTAAATTATTTCCGCATATCTTGAGGCTGAGTAAAAATCGGGGGTTATCAATGGCATCATTATTATTGATATTAGCATTAACTTCATTCAAGTCAGCCATCTTAACCTCATTGTTCTGAGATTCCAACTGTTCCAATTTCATAAGAAGAGCCTTCTTCTATTCGGGGCAATATCTCAATACTTCCATCAATGACATAGTTTTTGCGGTCCTCTCCATCTCCTTAGTAACGTCAAAAGAACCTTTTACAACATATTCTTGGCCTTGCCCCTATTTAGGACGCGTTCCTTGAAATTTTTAGGAGGGGGAGGATTGTTGCTTGAATTTGCATTAGGATGTAAAAATCCGCCTTTTGGGGGAGGTGGTTCTGTCAGCGATGCCTTGCCTTGACTTCTAAGGTTGTATTTGTTTCTAGTTTGAAAGGCTTGCACATCATAAACACATAGTTCACCTTCAGCTTCTGCTTGAAACTCTATGTAGAGGAATGTGTCAAACAACATTGTTGTATTAACTTTTTCTGGTTCCTCATTAGAGCATCCTTTCGGTTGAGAGTTAGCTTGAGAAATCCTAATAATTTTCTCAAACTGGGTGCAATTGACTTTTGAATATGACGTTGTATCATGCAACCTACACCAATTAGTTAGCAAATTCATATCCACTAGGTTAACACTTTGGTGTTGTTATGGTTGACCCTTGCACCAGGATAGTCATAGTTTACCCCACCATTGTTTGGACCCGTGTTCCATTATCTATTATATGGCTTGGAGTTATACCTTTGATTTTGATTCTGATTATTATACCGTCGCTGATTATTATACGTTTGGGATTGGTTATACCCTCCTGGAGGGTTCATCTTCATTTGACTTAGATCTGAAGTAACTTGTGAAATCATCTTCTTTAATGCTTCTACTTCAGCAAATATGTGTGACCCTTGACTCTCAGGCATCATAGTTGGGACTTGGTTTGTTGTGTGGGGATTATCAAATTGTTGACTTATCCCTTGTACTTTACTAGCATACTATGTTTAGATAGGGGTAGCATTGGTATAGTTCTACCAAGTTAAAGCTTGAGAAGAACTTTTTTGACTAGCTTGAGGTTGAGGTGCATAAATTGGTACTGGGTTCATTTTTGGGGCCCCTATTGGTAAAGGTGATGGTACCCCGGGGAGTTGGTTATTATTTCCTTGGTTCACTCCTATGGGCAAGTTGTATCCAATCCCCCTAGGTGTATGATTAAGTTCTTGATTCATGTTGACTACCAACTCATAAACTTTGGCCAAGTTATCCCTTTGGTCTTCACGACCACTCTTCTTAATAAACATCACACTCCAAGGATCAATGGCTCTCAAATAGGAATCAATTGCAATGTTCGATGCCACTTGATAAAGAGGTTGTAAACTCTTGTATGCCCTTTGGAAGTTGGTATTGAAAGTCGTCAACGGTTCATTAGGTAACTTCTTAAGGGAGGCAAACTGGTGATACAATGTTCCAGGATCAACATACACATGAAATTAGTTGATAAAAGCTTTCTCTAAAGCATCCCAACCATTAATGGAATTTTCTAGTAAAGTCAAATACCAATTATACTCATTCTCTCCAAGTGAATATGGGAAGAATCTACATACCACGTCTTAGTGTTCAATGTTTTTACAAACCACTACATCCTTGAATGCTTCAATATACTCATCTGCAGTCCTAGGTCCCCCAAAGTAGAACTTACTACAAAATTTGTCTAGGTTCCTAGGTAGGTCGTGTATCCCTCCAAGTATATTTCCCAATGGCGTGTGATCTTGGTTGAAGTAGGCCATTTCAAGTGATGATTGTGGATGTTGAGTTACTAAAAGTGCAATGATGGGTTGAGGACTAGGGATTAGTTGGTCTTCTACGTTGGGTTTGGATGGTTGCATTGGTGAGGATTTTGAAGGTTGTCCCTTAGCTTTATTTTTCTTCTTCCTAGTTGTAGGTCCTAGCTCTACTAGGTCCGATGGAGAAGAGTTACTCCTTATAACTTTGTAAAACCTCTCCAAAGAGAAAGATGATATACAATCCAACTTAATACCTCAATTTATTGGTTGTGGAGGAGGTGGTTGGGGGTTTCTTTATGCAATAAGTTACCTCTATGCCTCTACTTCTATGCATATACCTTTTTGCCTTTCATTTTCAAGGACTTGTCTCGCTCGCAACCAATCACTATGAATCCATCTACTATCCTAAGAAAGAGTGTGTTACTGGGAAACGATGTTGTCTTGTTCATAATTGAGGTTTGGTTGCGTGAATGCTAAAATTTTGTCTCCTTGGAGTACCATGCTAGGTCATAGAACGACTGTGAAATTGGAAGTTGAGGGAATTTGTGTTTGAGACCCTCCTTCTAGCATCGGTTTTTGTTGATGGATGTTTTGACACACTCACCAATAGTCAGGTAGTTTATGTAAACACTCACCACCTCTCTCGAAAAGAAATAAGTTTTGGGAAACTTACTACTCCAAGGTTTCTATAGTCGGGTCTCGACGGTGATGGCAAGCTCAATGGTTGATGCAGTTGTACCTGTCAAGGGGCCTGGTGGTTGAAACAACTTCCAATAGCTTTACTTGTTTATTTTTTTGTATTTTTATGATTTAGATTCACTTTTAAAATAAACTACAAAACATGGATCAGGGAAACAAGAAAATAACACTGAAACCAATACAATAACAACTTAATGAACTATGCAATTAGCACTCTCAATCTAAATATCATCAATATCATTCAAACCAACATTCAATAATGGACCTCCAATAAACATCCAAATTCATGCAACCTCACAAATTCATGGAAACAAATATCACCACAATATCGTTCTATCACATTAATTCTCATACACCACTCACGTGCACAATATGATTCATAAAGCAATAAAACATAAGATCAAAACAAGTTGTTGATTTCAAACAATAGACATTACCAGATTACAAAGAATAAATTCATAACACATATGCATAGATCATACATTCTATAAGATGGTTCTTTAATTAACTCCAAAGAATGTATCATAGCATCTACTCAAACTCATAAAAGCTACATAAAAATCTCTAGAAGAATATCTAATTGGGCCTCAAATCATCAATTTGTGGACCCTTACAATGAATCAAAATATTTGATTTATAGAGTTTCTTGTCCTACTTTCTAGGAAATACACCTATCTAAATTAAGCTCTTAAAAAAAAGAAAGGAGTCACAGTTGACATGCAAGTCTCTGCCTTGAACTCCAGTTAACTACTACAAAACTGTGACTGGGTGAGCATTACGAAAACTGTGTTGCACCAACACTTTATAATCATGCAAAACTTGCTCAATAATCAGGGTATATGTTGGAGCTATAGTTGAAGTCATAGTACTAGTGTCATGAAAAATTCTTTAAAAATACCATGTTGTCATTACCAACTGTATGTTCATCTTCTACTTCTTTTTATAGCTCTTGTAGGTTCTAATGAAGCATGCAACTACCTCAGCAGGAGGATCAACAACATGTTTGATTCTGAACTTGTGCTTCTTCAAAATATCCTTTGTATTCTTATTTCTATCAATGCCTCTAAGGGCACTCCTATCTAAGTCAGAACACTCAATTATGGCCTCTTTAGTTATATTCATTAAGACATGACAACTTGTTGTTTTGACAGTCATGCTCTATGGGTGATACCTTTTACTGAGCTCTCTGATCAACAATGGCTCCACAAATATGTTTGGGACCACCAATTTTCCCAAATTGAGCCTCCATGGGTTTAATACTAGGATGGATTTATCTTTGTTTCCATAGAAGTAATAAAATATGTCCCATCGTCAGTCATTGTATAGGCATCTCTGCATCCAGACTCACGGTCATTGAATGCAGTCTTGAGCTTCTCCTGCATAGTTGAACCTTGGAACAATTAGAGGAGATCCTGATGGAGATCCCTCACTTCCCTCTTTTTCCTCAGATCCATCTCTTATAGTTGCTCCTCCACTAATTTGGCAACTTCTTCTACTATTTTTGATGGGGCAAGTGGGGTTGAAGCCTCTATGGGCTGCTCAGACTGAGTAGGAGCTTGCTCCTCTTCTACAAAATTCTGTTTAGTTTTCTTAGCAGCCCTAGGTGTGGCCCCTTTTGCAAGATTATTTCTCTACTTAGGCTCTGAGGAATCCTTTGGTGGGTTTGAACCCTCAACTTGTGGATCCTCTATGGGGGAAGCTTATGTGGATGTTTTTTTGGTGGAGGTTTTAGCACTAACCCCCTTTCTCTTTTGAGTTCGCTTCCTAGCCTTTGGGGGAAGGCTAGGATTATTAGATGATTCCTTGTCTATTGAAACAACAATTGCTTTCTTTGATGCCCTCTTTCTTTTGGACTGAGGAGGATTTTTCTTTGGTGGAGAACTTGGTTTGACCTTTGGGGATGCATGCAGAGTGGCTGTGAGGGTGGACACAACAACAAGTACACTTGTTATTTCTGGCATGGGATGGATTAAGGTTAGAGGGATAGCATGGTAATCTTAGTAATGGAAGACCCTGTCCCAACTTCATGAGCCTTCGTAGTGGATGAGGATGGGGATTTCTTGGAAGGGAAAGCCATTGTGAAACTTTTAAACTAGGAAGTAAAATAAAACCAGACACACTAACCCTTCCCGCACAACTAGAGCATGCAATGCAACTTTTGCCTACTATAACCCCCAAAAATAGCTAAAATTTCTTGCAAAATGAAAATAAATAGCTCAGGGATAACTTACTAGTTTTTTGAAGCTCAATTTGATCATTCTAGATGCACTTGTTTGACTTGGTTTGCTCTTCAATTTCTCTAGTTGCTATTTGAATGCAAGGTACTCAAAAATGCCCTTGAATTTTTCTTTTATGATGCACAGGTTGATCGCCATTAATTCCTACATGCATGGTGCAGAGGGCTTGTGGATGGTGGCTTAGAAACTTATTTCGATCGATGATCAAAAGATGAACGACTAAGATCACCCTTTGATGACCTTTGACTGCTGACAAGGTGGCTAATAAACCACCCTTGATTACTTTTGATTTTACAAGCTTTGTCATCCTTCATCTTTTCACCCCCGTGGGATAGTGGGCAGACCTATTTCCTCCATCTCATGCTGCCTTGCATCACCTTTTAGGACTCATTTGTTTCCATGCGAGATAAGTCCCTTTTTGCATCTCATCACATCCCATTGTCCCACAAAGTATTATCTTTTCCTACTAGAGAGAGCAATCTTTCTTCTATTTTGTTTTGACTTCTATCATTATGGAATAGAGGGGAATACTATCTCCCTTATTTTCTTTTATCTCATGTTTCCCTTCACATGCTTATGTTACTTGTGTTGGGTAAACATTTGTTTATCTTTTACAGGCTCCCGCTATCCCACATATCGCTTTGTCTTAGCTTTGCACATCTCATCTTGCCTTCTTCATATTACCCATACACCATTGGATGTGGGATGGCATGAAGTAATAGACTCTTTATCCCCCTTCTCCCCACACTGCTTCTTTTCTATTCTTTCGAACCCTGCAAAATATGAGTCTATCTCGGCTATCATTGTTCCCACTAACTCGTGGGACATTAGTTTCTATCTTCAACTATAAAGGATTTCTCTTTATTGATTTCCCTACTACTACGGGATGGCGGGAAGAATGGTCTTACTATCTTCCATCTTCCCCACAAAGTTCATTATTATCACTTTGGATCTCTGTGGGATAAGGATTCCCTTAATACGTCATCTTTCCCACTACCCCGCAAGATGTCTTCACATCCACCCTTTCACTATGGCAGAGCAATCTTTTTCCGATCTTGCAAGATAGTGGGGGCTTTTATTTTCCTCCCTATCGCTTAGCCCACAACATACATTGTCTCTTCATTTGACCCTTGTTGGGCAAGGATTTCTTTGTCTTTTGTAGTACTTTGTTACCCTGCAACATCTGTAGTTTTATCTCTTTTCATAACCGTGTGGGATGGCGCAGGTAGTCAACCTTCACAATGTATTCTTAGCCCACAACACCTTTTGATGTAGCTCACGACCATTCTGGGGTAAACATCCCAATACAACTCATCAGTTCCTGCTATCCCATGGGGAGTCTTTGTCTCTTTGTGTCCTTCATAATGATAGACCATATGATACCGTGTGGGATAAGGGTCTTTGTTTCCGCTAAGCAATTTCTTAGCCCACATGGGAAACTTTTCAAGAACAAAGGTCACGCAAGGTAGACATATCCTTTAGAAATAACATTTCCTGCTATCTTGAATGACTTGAGACCAAGACACAAGACTATCATGGGGTAAGCTTTCTCAGTGTTTAAGGGTAATTATCGCTATTTTGTGGCCCTTGAGGCATATGAACCCTACACTTTAAGTGAATCAATTGAGCATGTGGTTACTTATGAAGGGTAGAAGGGGTTGTAGCCAGGGTACACACTAGGACTTAGAAACTTAGGGATTTTTACGATTGTAAGAAAAAATAAAAGATTAGGACTTTTCAATCAAAGTGACCGACTTGACCATTACCAGTCAACCAAAAAACATAACAGAGGTAGGGATTTTGCAGAAAACAATGCCAAAGTCCTTAAACCCTACTAAAACCCTACTTATTAAGCTCATTCAAGAGGCAAAAAATTGTTGGCCATTTGGAGGAATTGATTATGTGTTGCATTGATGTTTTGCCATTGATGTCAACATTAGCTTTTTTAGCTGCTTTACCGGTATCCTTTTGGTCCTGGTAAGTTGTTTGGTTTCTGGTTGGATTAGATCATGATGATCTGGTATACTCTGGTATCCTTTAGCTTTTGGAATTGGCTTAGATATGCTATTCATTCTACTCAGGTTCATGTTCAGTCAGTTGGTTTTGATTTGGTGATCGAATGCTATCTTATATGCTAGTAAGCTTGGTTTGTTGATTCGGTGAGGGTTTCACCGATAGAGCTTTGTTGAAGATCTTTTGATGTTATGCATAAGTGGTATTGGTGTAGCTTCTAGTAAGGATTTAGGATGTTGAAGGTGATTATGTTCGAGACTTGGCTGACTGGGATTATTGCATTTGGTACCAGACCTATTCTATACTATCTAGGTTATGGACTAACTTAATGTAACGTGTTATTTGATCTTCTCAATGTGTTTCCGAGATGTCTTATGGTTTGGATATTTTTTGTTTCATCTCAGGCCGACATGTTTTGTAATTATGTAATTTCTTTATTATCTGGTGGCCAATCTTATTGTTTATGGTCAAGGGTTTTTATATACATGATGTAAGATCTCATTGTAGATCATGATATAAGGGATAAGGAAAGGATGTATAGGAGCGAATAACGTAATAATCAATCATGCAGAGGATTTGGTTGATCATTGGTGATTGAGTTGGGTTTATGTAAGAGGATTAAGTCCTCCGGTATTGAGTTTAACCAGAACTGTATTCAGGCATAGGAGATTCTATCATTGCAGTTCATTCTTCCTTTCAGATTGTAGTCTAGATTCTTATGTAGTCAGTAAGACTCCTTTTGTAATGAGCAGTGTGCTCTAGGCTGTTGGCCTTCCTGCAAGTGTAGGCCCCTCAATTTGTATTTACATACTTACCTGCAGAAGTATTATCTGACTGTGGGTAGGCTTCCCACCATGGTTTTCCCTTTACCGGGTTTTCCACATACAAATCTTGGTGTCAAGTGGATGGTATTTATTATCTAATTGTTGCTTGTGCTTAATTATTATATCTGCTATTTCAGTAATTGGTTTATGCATTCCGGTATTGATCTTATGTGTTATGGTATTAAAGTTTTAATTGCTTAAGGTTTTGGTAATCTAGTGGCAAATGATTCACCCCCCCCCCACCCCCCTCTCTAAGTTTTCTTCTGGTTATTTGAATTGTCTAACAATTGGTATCAAAGCATTGGTCTTCTCTACAGAAGCTTAACCGCTTGAGAAAGATCCTATGGTGACTAACAGTTCAAGTTCATATGTTGTTGTCTTTCGGAGATAAATTCCTAGGCTTGATGGAACAAATTACAGAGTATGGAAGATTCAAATGGAGACTCATCTGAGATGTCTTGGTAAGGAAATTTGGGAAATCACAGAGAATGGTGTTACTCCTTTTAATCCAACATCTGGCAATCCTCCTCCGACAAACTTGGATGAGGAGCTTGAGAATGATTGTAGAGCTAGATAAGCCCTCTTGTGTGCACTTTTTGATCAACAAATAATGGCATTGACTGACAAATCATCAACAAAAGCTATATGGGACAAGTTGGAGACTCTCCATGAAGGTGACCCTACTGTTAATATTGCTAAACTTGATGGTTACCAGGTGAGATATAAAGATTTGAAAATGGAAGAAGATGAAAGGATTACTACATTCATGGAAAGGGTAAATGAAATTGTCATGGGAATTCAATGTTGTGGTGGAACTTTGAGTGAAGATGAAATAGTTTCTAAAGTTCTGAGAACTTTACCACCAGCATATAAGATGAAGGCTAATGTAATTAATGAATTGAGAATAATTGCTAATACCTCTGCCAATAGGGATACCTTTGTTTGGAAATTATCTTCTTTTGAGCTTGAAGAATTTGAACCTTTTGGAGTTGTGAAGTATGAACCTTCTTTTCATGCATTTACATCATCAACTGGTAAGCAAGATTGGAAAGCTTTGTATGCAAAAGAATTGGATGATATGAAGAGAGAAGATGAAGAATTTGAGTAACTTAAAGCCCTATTTTCTAGAAGAGTTCCTAAAGGACCGGTAGGAAGTAAGTATGAAGGAAAATCACCTTTTAAATGTTTTGCATGTAATAAGATAGGTCATTTTGCATCTAGATGTCCTGAAAGGAATTCAAGATTTGAAGAAAGAGATAGAAGAACTTCTAACCCTGGATATCAAAACATGCATAAGTATAGGAAAAATAGAGATAAATCATATTACTTTGCGGACGGGGAAGGTGTGACTGATTCTGATGATGAACCGTCATAGACTCTGCTAGTGGTTCTGGCAATGGAAAGGAATGGGTGTTCTTGGCTATCAAGGAAGATGATTCTGTTGGTATTTTGGTATGGTTTTGTCATTGATGTCAACACCTACTAAACCTTATCAACTCTGGCACTTTGGAGAATCGACAACATTCACCGGCAAGCAAATGACTCATGCAGAGTCACCGGTATCTGGCACACCGGCAGGATATAATGATCACCGACACTTGGAATGGCATGGAAAACACTTGGTTATGTCAAAGACATCGTTTGGACACTTTGTCTTGGAGATTTTTTTATTGGCATATTCGTATTAGCATATTTGTTGTTACTGGCAAATAGGTCCAGGTTATACACCAGCAGGATTATCTTTTCTAGATCAACATGGCACGCTATGGAGATGATTTATTTTGCTATAAATGCATTGAGCCAACATGTTGAATCGGTTATTGCATCAGGCATTAATTTATTTGTAAATTGATTTTATTGTAATATCCTTTAGAGCCGACCTACTAAAATTGGTCCTAGGTTATGATATAAATGTAAGATCGAATGTGGGATGCGAAAAAGAATTGTGTGAAGGTATATGCGAGAATAAGAAGAGCTATACATGCAGACATCATTTGAAGGTGAAGCAAGGTTTTTGTGAAAGCATATCAGAACTACACCGGTACTGAATCAAGCATATGAAGATGCTATTTTGAGTAGTACATCCTTATTGGATTTAACCATCCAATTGTAGTCAATGTGACTCTTATTTTGTGTTTGAGTAGTGAGCTCTAGGCGCTTGGCCTTTCTGCATGTGCAGACCCCATTTGTATACACTTACTATCTGCAGTAGTATCATCTGATTGTGGGTAAGGTTTCCCACCATGGTTTTTCCCCTTACAGGGTTTCCATGTACAAATATTGGTGTTATGTGTTGTGGATGACTTTATCTTTTTGTTTCATGCATTAATCCTTATCAGTATTGCAATTAACTGATAAAACTGTCTACCGGTATAAAAAACTGGTTTACCGATATTAAGCATTAAGATGGTTAAGTTGTTTTTGGTTTGAATTTATTAGACAACTGATTCAGCCCCCCTCCCCTCTTAGTTGTCTCTGGGACCTAACAGATCCGGCATTGGAAGAGAATGTACCTGAAGAGAAGGCCCTTGTTGATATTTTGAAGATAAGGATGAATGGGTAATTGACAATGGATGTTCACATCATATGACTGGAGATAAAAGGAAGTTTCTATCTTTGCAAGAATTTGATGGCGGTTTTGTTAGATTTGGAGATGAAAAAGCATGCATGATCAAAGGAAGAGGAACTATATCATTAGATGGTAAGCACAATACTGATAATATTTCTTATGTTGAAGGTTTAAGGCATAATATTTTGAGTGTAGGATAGTTGGTGGATAAGGGATTTCAATTACAATTCAAGGATGGAAAATGCAAAATCATTAATAGATCTGGATTGGAGATTGCAACCGGTACACAGACAAAAGATAATATATTTTATTTGAATTCCGGTGAGAATATATGTTTGATTGCACAAATTGATGAGAGTTGGTTTTGGCATAAAAGGCTATGTCATGTGAATTTTGATTGCATAGTAAAGATCAGTTCAACTAAGGTGGTTAGAGATATACCTAAGATTGTGAAGCCCTATAATCCGGTATGTAAGGAATGTCAAATGGGAAAATAGGTCAGAACCTCTTTTAAGAGTATACAAGACAAATCTAATGATGTTCTTGATCTTATTCATATTGATTTGTGTGGCCCTTCTAGAATCAAAAGTTTTCAAGGTGATAGATATTTTATGCTAATGATTGATAACTATTCTAGAATGATGTGGGTTACTTTTCTAAGGGATAAATCTGAGACTTTTGAAAAGTTTAAAATCTTTAAACCTAAGGTTGAAACTAAGAGAGGGTTGAAGATTAAGTACTTAAGTTCAGACATGGTGGAAAATTCACATCCGGCGAGTTTAATAACTTTTGTGAGAAGCATGGCATAAGGAGACAATTTTCCGCTCCCTGGACACCTCGGCAGAATGGAGTTGTGGAAAGAAAGAACAAAACTATCTTGGATACTGCTAGAACCATGATGATGGAAGCTAATCTACCTCATATCTACTGGAGAGAAGAAATGAGCACAATAGTTTATACATTCAAAAAAGTTAATATAAAAGGAGAAGTTGGTAAGACACCTTATGAATTATGGTTTGACAATACACCTATAGTTAAGTACTTCAGAATCTTTAGTGATAAATGTTATATCAAGAGAGATGTTTTCATTGGAAAATTTGATCCTAGATATGATGAAGGAATATTTCTTGGTTATTCTAATGAAAGAAAAGCATATAGATGTTATAATAAGATATTGCAAAGAATTGTGGAGAGCGTTGATGTCAAGGTGGATGAGCAAAATAAAAGTCAAATCAAAATTTATGAGCAAGAACTAGTAGTGGAAATGATCATAACTGAACCGGTAACACCTTTACCAGAATAGAATGTTGAACCTGTTACTCCAGAAGTATCAAAAAATTCAATAGTAACTGAAGAACAAGAAAGAGGAACAGAGAGTCAAAAGACTCCTAGGTATGTAAGGTTGAATCATTCAGAAGATCAGATCATTGGGGATAAGAACAATGGAGTGATGACAAGAAGAAGATTGGCAACTAATGAGGTATGTTTAATTTCTCAAGTTGAACCGGTATCAGTAATTGAAGAATGTAAAGATGAATGTTGGATGAAAGCTATGGAAGAAGAATTAGATCAGATAGAAAAGAATAACACATAGATTTTAGTTCCCCGGCCTAAAAAATAAGAATGTTATTGGAACTAAATGGGTATTTAGGAATAAATTAAATGAAGATGGACAAGTTGTAAGGAATAAAGCTAGATTGGTTTGTAAAGGATATTCTCAGAAGGAAGGAATTGATTATGTTGAAACTTTTGCACTTGTAGCTAGGATTGAAGCTGTCAGATTATTTCTTGCCTATGCTACACATAAAAACTACAAGGTTTATCAGATGGATGTTAAGTGTGATTTTCTGAATGGGGATCTTGATGAGGAAGTTTATATTGAGAAACCTGATGGTTTTTCACTATCAGATGATAAAAACATGGTTTGCAAGTTAAAGAAATCCTTATATGGATTGAAACAGGCACCTAGAGCTTGGTATGCAAGGTTGGACAAATACCTTTTAAAGCTTGGTTTCACTAAAGGTAATGCTGACAGTAACCTATATTATAAAGTCACTGATGATGATATATTGATTATTGAGGTCTTTGTTGATGACATCATTTTTGGAGGTGAAGATAAGTTGTGCATGGAATTTTCTAACAATATGGAAAAATATTTGAGATGTCTATGATAGGGGAAATGAATGTTTTCTTAGGTTTACAAATTTATCAGACTGATAAAGGTATTTTCATCTATCAAACTAAGTATGCTAGGGAGATGTTGAAGAAATTTGGTATGGAAAATTCTAAACCAATTAGTACTCCTATGGTTACAAGTGAGAAATTGACAAGGAAAGATGAATCTGCACTGGTAATTCCTACAAGATACAAGTCTATGATTGGAGGTATGCTATAATTGACTCAAAATAGACTGAATATAATGAATGTTGTTTGCATTGCATCAAGATATCAAAGTGATCCTAGAGAAAATCATGAGAGTGCGATGAAAAGGATTTTTAGATACTTACAAGGAACATCTGAATATGGTTTATGGTACCCTAAAGATGATGACTTTACTTTATGTGCATATACAGATGCAGATTGGGCAGGTGATGTTGATGACCAGAAAAGTACTTCCGGTGGAGCTTTCTTTCTTGGAAAGAAACTGATTTCTTGGATCAGCAAGAAACAATCATGTACTTCTTTATCTACTATTGAAGTTGAGTATGTTGTTGCTGCTACTAACTATACATAAGTTCTATGGATGAAGCAAATGTTGAAGGACATAAAAGTGCATTGAATGGAATGGTAGTTATTCACTATGATAACTCTGCTTCTATTGACATATCAAAGAATTTAGTATTTCAATCTAAGACAAAGCACATATCTATCAAGTATAACTTTTTGAAGGAGAAGGTGGAAAAAAATGAAGTTAGATTGGTTTATGTGAACACTAAAGAGTAGATTGCAGACATCTTCACTAAACCTTTACCTAAAGAATCATTTGAGTACCTCAGAGATAGATTAGGGGTTTTTGCCCCTCCGACATAAAATTGATTGATGCTATTTGACATCAGTCCGGTATGCATTATCAGAGATATTATTCATTCTAGATTGATGTGGTGATGCTACTACTCAAGGGGAGTAGTTAGTTTTATGATTTAGTGGTTTATGGTTTTGCTTTGATATTTATGTCAGATTTTTGTCATTGATGTCAAAGGGGGAGAGATATTCATGTGAAAAACTTAAGGAGATATATACATTAGGGGGAGAAATTTATAGAACTTAACTGAGATATCATCTACGGGGAAAGTATGGATCATAACTTTATTGCTATATTCTTGTGTGGGAGATTTGTTTGGCTTTTCTTACCACTTGGATGTTTTTCACATCTAGTGTTGCCATCAATGCCAAAGGGGGAGATTGTTGTCCATTTGGAGGAATTGATTATGTGTTGCATTGATGTTTTGTCATTGATGTCAACACTAGTTGTTTTGGCTTCTTTACCAGTATCCTATTGGTATTGGTAAGTTGTTTAGTTTCTGGTTGGATTAGATCATGATGATCCAGTATACTATGGTATTCTTTGGCTTTTTGAATTGGCTTAGATCTTATACTCATGCTACTCATATTCATGTTCACTTAGTTGGATTTGATTTGGTGACCGGATACTATCTTATATGCTGGTAAGCTTGGTTTGTTTATCCGGTGAGGGTTTCACTGGTGGAGCTTTGTTGAAGATCTTTTGATGTTATGCATAAGTGGTGTTGGTGCAACTTCTAGTAAGGATTTAGGATGTTGATAGTGATCATGTTCGAGACTTTCCTGATTGGGATCATTGCATTTGGTACCAAACCTATTTTGTACTATCTAGGTTATGGACCGACTTAATGTAACGTGTTGTTTGATCTTCTCGATGTGTTTTTGGGATGTCTTCTGGGTTGGATATTATTTGTTTGGTCTCAGGCTGACATGTTTTGTAATTATGTAATTTCTTTATTGTCTAGTGGCTGACCTTATTATTTATGGTCGAGGGTTTGTATATATATGATGTAAGATATCATTGTAGATCATGATATAAGGGATAAGGAAAGGATGTATAGGATTGAATAATGTAATAATAATTCATGCAGAGGATTTGGTCGATCATTGGTGATCAAGTTGGGTTTATGTAAGAGGATTAATTCCTAAATCAGAACTGTATTCAGGCATAGGAGATGTTATCATTGCAGTTCATTCTTCCTTCTGGATTGTAGTCTAGATTATTATATAGTCAGTGAGACTCCTTTTGTAATGAGCAGTGTGCTCTAGGCTGTTGGCTTTCCCACAAGTGCAAGCCCCTCAATTTGTATTCGCATACTTACTGCAGAAGTATTATTCGGCTGTGGGTAGGATTCCCACTGTGGTTTTTCCCTTTACCGGGTTTTCCACGTACAAAGCTTAGTGTCATGTGGATGGTATTTATTCTCTAATTGTTGCTTGTGCTTAATTGGTATATCTTCTATTTTGGTAATTGGTTTATGCATTCTAGTATTCATATTATGTGTTTCGATATTAAAGTTTTAATTTCTTAAGGTTCCGGTAATCTGGTGACAACTGATTAACCCCCCCCTCCCCCCCCTCGCCTCTCAGTTGTCTTCTAGCTATTTGAACTATCTAAAAAAAAAGGGACAAGAGCAAAAAATTTAACAATCCCAACACCACAAATGAGAGAAGTAGCCAAATGATTATAATATTATATTAAAAGAAAATCCATTAACAATCTTGGGATTTGAGAAAGTAACTATCCCACTTGAATCTCCATTGGAAATGCTTATATGAAAGCCACAATCCTTGAAACTGTGATTATTTATCTTTTCCATCTTATCACACTACATATTTATTTCTTGAATAAGAAAAATCTAGCTTATGATCTTGGATAAAACTATATAGGAGGTCATGTTTATGAAAGCTATTTAACCCCCTAATTAACCAGGATATTATCTTCATCATTTCTTGTGAGAGGTGCTCTTTGAGTGCATACCAACAAAGTATTTTTATTTCATTCTATAATTTCCTTTTTCAATTTATTTTTTCCAATTATTTAGGTATGTAGGTATTCCTTGAATCCTTTTCTTAGATCTATGTAATCCACTTATTTTTAATTTCTCATGATCACTCCTTGGGTAGTAGGCAAGGATTTTTGAGATTTTTTTATTCTAAGTTTTAACCAAAATAAAAGGGTTTCTTAGTTGGAGATCCCATCTCTTCCAAATTAGATTCCTCATCCACCTTGAACCCTCAAGGTCTATCACTAGGACTGAAATATTCAATATTCCTACCACCCCTTACCTCCAAAAACTTCACATGACTAATCTTGCAATCTTCCTTAAAAATCAAATCCATCTCAAGATCACCTTCATAGAAATCTAAAGAAGATTCACTAGAAGGTTTTCATTGACCATAAGAAAACTCAAGTACTCAAAATATCTCCCATTGGACTTCAAATAAACATCCATCTGGAGGTGTTCCATGAACCATAGATGGGGAAAGAGAGGAAATCACCAACACAAATCGAGTTTTTGGATCCAATGTTGCCTCATTCTTAATAATTAATACTTTTTCCACATCCAAGACCTCCTTTGAGGATTTATCTTGAAGGTTAGGGTCATTTGTAGAAAAAAAAACATTGTCAACACCACTACTTTTCCTACCAAAGTTTTGGCTTGTGTTTGGGTTTCTTTCTTGGGCATTTTTCCCCCAATGAACCACCTTTTTACACAAGAAATTGGTAAATAGAATAGATTAAAATACTATAATTTGTTCTCACTCACAAAGTTTAGATATAATATTAATCAAATTTTGTAGGTTATTCAACTACTTGACACTAACAATAATTCTAGCATATACTAGGTGCTTTCTAGATATACTCATATCATCAATAGTCAACAACTAACCAAAGGCACTAGCAATGCCCTTAAAGACTTCTCCATTCCATAATTATAATAGAAGACCAAGTAATCTCACCCACATAGGAACCATGCTTAAAGAATATTTTGCAGCATTAAACCATGGCTCCCATTTCTTCAAGGACCTAGTGGATTTATCAATCAACCATAACCCTCTAAACATTCCACATATCTTCCTCACAAGAGAAAGAGAAGGAGAACAAACCTTTGATCATAGTTGAAATATCAAACTACCCTTTATTTTTCCATTTCTTAAGGGCCCAGGCTCTAACCAGATCATATGACCCAAAAATTTACCCATGAATTTAATCTCGATAAGAGAAACACCATTCTCAATAATACAATTGGTGATAGAGCTGAAAAACTCACCTGAACTAAGATTCAAATAAAACTAGACCATAGGAGAATAAATTTTCTTTGCTTCTAAAAAGTGGGTCTCAACAAGACCTTTTGAACCTTTCTAACGACCATCACATAAACCTAAGACATCATCCTTTGAGAAGGCTTGAGATGATGTACCTCTAGGGTCTAATAGTACCTTTATTTCAACCCCATCTTTAAGGCCTAACCCATTAGTCAATACCTCCAAGTAAAAATCAACCAATGGGCCCCACTCACAAACTAAAAGGTGCTAACCACCAAACTAGAAATACCACAAGAACTAAGCAACCTCCCACCATCTCCAACCCTATCACCATTCTAATTCAAACTTCTATTTCTCACTTTCTTTCCCACAACCACTCCCATTTTCTTCTAAACTTGTCAGTGAATGATTTAATCTATTAAAAATATGTGGACTTCATAGAGAGTAGACAAATCTTATATTATGTAATAGTTTCTCATGAGATAGTTCATTCTTTGATTTTTATAAAAGATTGAGCTATATTTATTAAATTGAATATATCTAATGTGTATGATGAGGTGAAATGGGCAATATTGGTGGATTTTGGATTCAAATGGGACTAGACTAAATGTATAGTGAATTATGTTATCAAAATTAAGCTTTCTTGTAATATGCCTCCCTCACTTTGATTTTTTTAAAATTGGTTGGGGAACTGACTTAGTTTTTGGTCTTGTGGTATAATTGTTGTGCTTGGTCACAAACCTCTAGTTAGGTTAGTTTTAGTTATGTTGATGGTTATAGATTGTAAATGGTTAGTATATAGTATATAGTATTTATTTGTATGTATGTATGTATGTAAGTATGTATGCTTCATGTATATATGGATATGCATAATGTACATGTATGTAAATATGTATATGTATACATGTGTGTGTGTGTGTGAATATATGTATATATATGTTGGCATTTTGATGATGTTTTGATTGTCATTGATGGACACACACTTTCTTGATGAATGAGTTATGCTCAACCGGTAATTGTTCCAACCGGTATTGTGTATTAATGAATGTATAGTATTTAGACTATCGGTGTTTTGCACAAAATGGTTTACCGATAATAGATTGTATGAAGACCACAAGCGGTATGAAGACCCCAAGCGGTATGAGGATCCCAAGTGGTTCGAGGAGCTCAAAGCGGTACGAAGGAACCAAGCAGTAGTTAACTTTTGATCGGAACACTACAATCTTCTAGTCTTCATTTTTGACAACTGGTAATCAGTATATTGTATTAACTGGTATTACTTTGTGATGAGTCACCAACCGGTATTACTATAATGTGTGATGAGTTATCATCCACCGACACTTTGGCGGTGTTTTTGTGTCGTGTTACCAAATGTGTCTAGATACACTGAACCTAGGAACTTGTAGTCTAATCCTATTGGACCAACATGAAATCAGTTTCCTTTATAAGGACATCATGTCTAGGGTTCGCATGTGAGATGTGTGATATGTGAGATATAGAATTGAAATGGTTATGTGCGATCATTGAAGAGAAGATTAGGTTTGTGTGAAGAGATAGAGTGTGGAGATATTGAAGACTGTGCCAAGGATCTAATTAAGAAGACTGTGCTATTAGCTAGATCATTCACTTGTTGATTACTCACATCTTCGACAAGTCTAGAGCCCTTAACCGAGTAGGCTCAACAAAGCCTTTGTAAATCCTCTAACAAGGTGGTTCACAACTGTGGATCTAAAATCCTTTAACAAGGTAGTCTTTAACAGGACTTACCTCCTAATAGAGATCTAGATTCCTAACAGGATTTGTTCTGGTGAAGAACATTATATGACCTTAACCGGTCTAACCTCAATCGGTCTGGTTTCCATTCTGCAGATAGTTACTTGTGAGTTTCTGCTCAACATGGTTTTTCCCATTTGGGTTTCCACGTCAAATATCTTGTGTTATGGTGATTGTGCTCTTGTGGGTGAATGCTTTGTTTTCTATTTGGTTTGCATTTATCTTAACTGGTTTATTAGTAAATTTGTTGTATCGGTTATCTGCTAAACTGTTTAAAAGTTTGTTTATAGTATTTTTTGGAATACTAATTCACCCCCGCTCTTAGTAATCATCAATTGGTATTAGAGCCAACCTTTCTATAAGTCTAACCACTTGGAAGGAGATATGGGGGAATACAATGTGAGGGAACTTAATCATCATCTCACTCAGACTGAGAGATCCTATGATGAACTCAAAGTCAAGTATAAAGCCTCTTTGGCCAAAAGAAGAGAGCATGCTGAGAAACTGATGGAACTCACTGAAAATAGCTCTTCTGATGAAGTAGACATGGATGCCCTAGTTGAAGAATTTGAAAAACTGAATGAATCTAAAGCCAACCCGAGAAGAGAGTTGGAAGGACTAACTATTAGAATGAGTCAGGAGCTTGAGAATAGAAGGAAAGTTGAAGATCTGGTAAAACACAAAGATCATGAGACCTCCAATCTGAAGCAAGAAATCAGTACTCTTACCGCTCATCTTTAGGAGAGTAAAGTGGAAAAATAAGAAATGCAAGGTGAACTAAACATGGCTATTTCTGAGAATGCAACCTTGATGGAATCTAATGCTACTATTTTCAAGGAACTTACTGAGTCAAAGGATATACTTGCCAAATTCCATCAAAGTACTGCTAAGCTAGAGCAAAAGCTAGAATCAGCAAAGCTAGTAAAGAATACCACTGGACTTGGTTTCTCTAGATATGAGGAAGGTGAGACCTTTGGAATAAAAGTTGAAGCATCAAAGAAGCAATCGACATCCAAAGGAAAAGGTAAGAAAAAATAGAAACATGTTTGCTTTAATTGTCTCAAAGAATGACATACTGCTAATGTGTGTAGAAGCAAGGCCTACAACAATTTTCCTTACTTTCAAAACAATATGCCTAGATCCAATAGATTCAATGGAAACTATTATGCATGCAACAAGTTTTGGCATAAAGCATTTGAATGCAGGTCAGTTTTGCACAGCACTAGGAGATATTCTCCAGGGACTCAAGGAGTTATTCTAGAACTTCCTGTGAACCGGAATCCCAACCGGTACAATACCTATGACCATCGATCAGGTGGTTATCAAGTGGCAACTAGTTGGAGAGAAACTTGTTTGATCTGTCATGGTAGCGGTCACACTGCTACAACATGCAGAAGGAAGAATGAAAGTATGAATAATGGACCATGGAGAACACCTGGAATGGTATGTTATCATTGCAACAAACTGAGATACAGTGTCAGAACTTGCAGTCTGAGAAAGAACCTATCGGATGATACCGATCACTTCAGAAGGGAAGATTGATGTTAAAACTGTTCAAGTGGAAATGAACAAAATGTGGAAAAAGAAATCAGAAAGATAGTCACAGGATGAACCTGCTTCTGCACCTAGTGTGGAAGTCTCTGAATAGACAAACTGAGCTTCAGAAAAGCTTAGGGGGAACATATCGGTGAAATATTTTGAACCCTTAGTTTATATCGATAAAGACCCTTACCATTATATGTTACTTGTCAAACGATAGAAGTTCTAAAGCAGTAAAAGGAAAAATTAGGGTTTGAACCCTAGCGGTGATACATTTATTACGGTTGGTGAGAGTTGTTTAAAAGGGATTTTTGTCATCATTATCACTTATCTATTTTCAAAAGAAGAATTTTTCAAGAGCAGAGCAACCAAAGTGATTTGTCTAGGAGTTGACAAAATCTTGTGCGAAATCTTGCAACCATTTTCAAGCAATCAGTGAAGAACTCTAAGCGGTGAACTTACAACCGAAGTGGTGTTTTGTGCGTGACATTGGAAAACCTAAATTCTAGTTTGTGAAGGTATTTTCTGAAATTCTTACTTATCATTTGATCATGGCTTCTGCATCTCACTCTAGTTCTAGTGCACCTCTAGATTCAGCCGAATTTCTTCAAAAGAAAATGAAATACAATGCCCTATCTCAAATACCCACCGAAGTTATTGTTGAGGGAGATATTTCAGGGTATATAGACAGCAAATTGGAAGACCTGGGGTCCTTAGTGATTCATTCCGGACTAAGTTTGTTCTATGGGGATGACAAGAAGATCAAACCTGAGTATAGTGTCCTTGAGAAGATGAAACTGCACAATGCGGTATATTTTCTGGAAGAGTTCACAGAAGAAAATATTCGCATCATCCTTAGCAGAGTGCATGGTGACAAGATGTATCTCGAGCGGACCCATGACATCACATTGGAAACAATTTATGTCATCACCAATTTCTACAATATTGGAGAGGTACCAGCTCTATGGAAGGTCACCAAAATTGAAATGATAAAGCTCACTGCTTCTGTGAGTGACCAACGAGCGATGACAGTCAAAACCATCTTTGATGATCTGGTAAAATATGCTTGCATGGTGATTGGTTACCGGATATTTTATGCTAGCAGAATGAATTATGTCCCTGTTGCTGCAGTGAATGTTGCTTACAGGATGATCAAGGAAGACACTACATCTGACCTATGTACTTGTCTCCAGAAGCAATTGTTGTTGAATCTGAAGTCCATCAAACAGGACAATTCTCTAAGGTTCGGGTTTGGACAACTTCTAGTCGGTTTATTCTTCTACTTTCAAGGTTATTTTCCTGGAGTAGGTGATGTTCAATGGTCTACTGACCTACTAGTCTCCAGATAGATTAAGGAGAGTCTACAAGTAGTGGGAACTACATATCTTGAGGTTCTAAATAATTATTTTGATGAATTCAAATAGAAGATGAGCTAGAGAATGAGGATATCTGATGATATTGTGAAGAATTATGAAGATGACATCTGCTTCACAATAAGGATAGATGACTGCATAATGGAAGCGGTGGAACCCAGAAAGGAAGTAGTTGAACCTATGGGGTATGAAGTGGTGAATGACATGTTGATCAGGTATGCCTCTACCCTACTTGCCTCACCACTGGATGAAAAGAAAAAGAGAACCAGTACATACTTGGAGAGGGTCACACCGATTGAAGAACCAAAACAGAAAAAGGGCAAAGCAGTGCCATCGGTATCTGCACTAGTTACCTCTGCCAGTCTGAAAGTGACCAAGTAGTCACCAACTAAGAAGAAACCTGAGATTATTCCAGCAAAGGTATTTGAGAGGAAGCCTAAATCCAGGAATCACTCACCGGAGTCAGAGGACACAAAACCGAAGGCTGAAATAAAGAAGTCAAAACAATCAAGCAAAAAGACAAAGTCTACTGGTAATGTACTAGCAACTTCTGCACCGGTAAATATAGACATTTCTTCTTATAAGCCAATGAGACATTGTTAGAGGACAATTAAGAACATTAGGAGGAAATTGCTTGATGATTTAAAAAAACATTTTGGTGATTTTAATGATAATGAGAAAGAAGAGGTAGAATAGGAAGTCATTAAATACTTATGTATTAATGATCGGTTGCTATCTAAGATTAGATCAGTTACATCATATTCTTTTTATAATTCTTTAGATAATAAATGGCACATTGCCATTGAAAGAGAATAGGAGATTAGGGAGAAAATTTTTGCACAATACTTTCCTGATGCTTCAAATTCTGAATTATTTGAAATAATGGATAAGAACAAAGGCATCTTCTTCATGAGAAGGAGAAGACTCAAGCTACTAGAAGGTAAAGCTTTTGAAGTGGAAAAGGACACAAATATACATGTTAAAGTTGTTGTCAAAATACATCAGGTAGTTGAAGCCACTAAGAAGACTGAAAAAGAACTTGACCTATCATCAAGCAAACCGGATGAGGTATTTGATAGTCAAGGAGAAAGAGTGACAAAAAAAATTGATCCTATTGATGTTGATGCATTAGATATTGAGGATGTCACTCTTGACAAAGAACAAGTTGAGAAAGAGAAATAGAACAAAGAGAAAGTGGAGAAAGAGAAAGAGGTAAAAGCAAGGAAAGAAGAAATCAAGAGAAAAGAGGAAGAGAAAAAGAAGGAGGAAGAGAAAAAGAAAGAGGAAGATAAGAGAAAAGAGGTAGAGAAGAAAAAAGAGGAAGAAAAGAAGAAAGAGGAAGAGAAGAAGAGAGAAGAAGATAAGAGAAAAGAAGAAGAGAAGAAGACAAGATGAAGACAAGATGAAGGAAGAAGAAAGGAAGAAGAAGGAAGAGAAGAAAAAATAAGAAGAGAAGCAAAAGAAGAAAGAAGAGGATAAGAAAATAGTAGAAGAGGAGAAGGAAGCAGAGAAGAGCAAACAAGTGGAGATCAAAACAAAAGAAGGAGGGTAGACTCCTAAGGCAACTAGTGATCAAACCAAACAGGTTGATACCACCAGTCCTATTGATCTAACTCTTGCAAGTCTGACTCAATCAATAGATGAGTTTGAGCTACTATGAAGCATCAAACTTGCACAGGAGAGACTGGAAGAATTGTGAAGGAAGAAAGAATAGGATGTCATACAAACTGTGGTTGATACCCTTACTAGTCTAATTCCCTGTACCAACCTCCCTAGTATCGATTCCTCTCTATCCAATCTCAAACTTGTTTGTACCATAGTGGAGGACCAGGTACAATGCTTGGAAGATGTTGTTGAAGCAACTGCACGAAAGAACCATGAAAAAGCACTCAATACTACCTTAGTCAATAAAATGAATGAGCTCTGGATACAACTTCTGAAATAGTAGAATGATATTAGTGTTGCTATGGATGAGGGCAAATTACTTTTGAGTAAAATCTACCAACCCCATTTGTTTTGTGAAGATGTACTCAAACAGAAAGCTCAACTCCAATTGGAGTTACAAGGATATATCAACACCTTCAAGATGCCCTATGACCTATTCACTACATATGGGCAAATGGTTCATCATTTTCAGTGTCAGTCTACCAAGATGGACTTAGAGATCAGGAACTGGACTCAAGATTTGCAGGAGCTTCATCTGCTCCTATTGTCAAAACTGCAGATTCTTTAGAAAAGTTTTCTCAACCTGGAAGCTATCACGATAACTCAAGAGATGAGTACTACTAATGTAATGGAAGAACTGGCATTCCAGATGAAGATTGAAAGTGAGGTTGCTACCTCCTTACTTGAGTTATGGACATTGGCCATGAAAAATTTTGTGCAGGACTTTAAATCTGTTTTTGAGAAATTTCATTTCTTATTGTCATGAACATTTACTCTATTTTTATTGTATAAGGAAATAGGGGTTACTTTGCATTACTTTTTCATTGTTGGCAAAGGAGGAGTAGTGTACATTAAAATTTTGGTGAATGTTACCATTTCATGCACGCACTTGTAATTTTTGCAAAGGTAGGAGTATATATGCTTAGGGGGAGTAATTTTGATTGTAGCATCTTTTGTGTTATTGTTGTAAAGCACTTAGATGTCAAAATTTTCCTAAGTGTTTCCATCAATGCCAAAGGGGGAGATTATTGGCATTTTGATGATGTTTTGATTGTCATTGATGGACACACACTTTCTTGATGTATGAGTTATGCTCAACCGGTAATTGTTCCAATCGGTATTGTGTATTATTGAATGTATAGCCTTTAGACTATCGGTGTTTTGCAGAAAATGGTTTACCGGTCACATATTGTATGAAGACCACAAGCGGTATGAAGACCCCAAGCGATACAAGGATCCCAAGTGGTTCGAGGAGCTCAAAGCGGTATGAAGGAACCAAGCAGTAGTTAACTTTTGATCGGAACACTACAATCTTCCAGTCTTCATTTTTGACAACTGGTAATCGGTATATTGTATTAACCGATATTATTTTGTGATGGGTCACCAACTAGTATTACTGTAATGTGTGATGAGTTATCATCCACCAACACTTTGGTAGTGTTTTTGTGTCATGTTACCAAATGTGTCTTGATACACTGAACCTAGGAACTTGTAGTCTAATCCTATTGGACCGACATGAAATCAGTTTCCTTTATAAGGACATCATGTCTAGGGTTTGCATGTGAGATGTGTGATATGTGAGATATAGAATTGAAATGGTTATGTGCGATCATTGAAGAGAAGATTAGGTCTGTGTGAAGAGATAGAGTGTGGAGATATTGAAGACTAAAGTAATGCTGAAATGCATTAACAAGGAGATGTCAAGGATCTAATTAAGCAGACTGTGCAATTAGCTAGATCATTCACTTGTTGATTACTCACATCTTCGACAAGTCTAGAGCCCTTAACCGGGTAGGCTCAGAAAAGCCTTTGTAAATCCTCTAATAAGGTGGTTCACAATTGTGGATCTGAAATCCTTTAACAAGATAGTCTTTAATAGGACTTATCTCCTAATAGAGATCTAGATTCCTAACAGGATCTGTTCTGGTGAAGAACATTGTATGACCTTAATCGGTCTGGTTTCTATTCTATAGATAGTTACTTGTGAGTTTCTGTTCACCATGGTTTTTCCCATTTGGGTTTCCATGTCAAATATCTTGTGTTATGGTGATTGTGCTCTTATGGGTGAATGCTTTGTTTGTTATTTGGTTTGCATTTATCTTAACCGGTTTATTAGTAAATCTATTGTAACGGTTATCTGCTAAACTATTTAAAAGTTTTTTTATAGTATTTTTTGGAATACTAATTCACCCCCCCTCTTAGTATTCATCAATATATACATATATATATACATACATATATATGTATATATGTATGTATTGTATATATATCCATATATACATAAATACATACATACATATATATACATACACACACACATATATGCATATATATATACATACATGTATGTATATATATACATACATCTATGTATATATACATAAATTTATCTATGTATATATACATAAATCTATGTATAAATATATACATGCATGCATGCATATATCTATACATACATCATACATACATGCATATATATATATATGTGTGTGTGTGTGTGTGTGTGTGTGTGTGCGTATTTCTCTCTCTCTCTCTCTCTATCTATCTATCTATCTATCTAGATGATTTTCACTTGGGAGATACTTTACATTCAAAAGAGGGGTTGAATCCACTAGATCCAAATCCAAGGAGAATAAGGATGTGAATGCTAAGTGGATTGCAATTGTCGGAATGTGATTTACCCTCTTTTGTAAATAGATATGTTGACTTGTTGACTATGTAGAGAATGAAGATAAAATGAATGAAATAAAGAGCTACTGATTTTGGATCATGCTGTAACTTTGGATCTGAGATATTTAGACTGATACGGATCTACCCTGCAAATTTGGAGAAAAGTCATTAGGACCGGGTTGAAGTTGCACCCGGTCCTTCAAAAAATCTGCATGCCGAAAAGGGTTTTTCTGTCTCTGAAAATGAAGCTTAAACCTGCAATTATTGTCGTGCACTTGCAACCTACACATAAAAAAGAGAGGAAGAAGGGTTGTGGATAGGGTTTTGCCTTAGTCAAAACTTGGTTGAGGAATCAACCTTGAAAGAAAGCAAGTGTAAATGCTTAAATGTGAATAATGGGAATGTATACCTTGTAAATCTGTAATTTGTTGATGATGGTTGCTTTGCTTCTTGAATGTAATCACAAGTGTTGCATGAAATGACATGTAACATGATAACACCCTAACACACACACATGCTTTCAAATGGATGTTGTAATGTTTCTCCAATGAATGAATGAATAAGACTTGACAAATGATTGAATGCTTGAACACTTAAATGCTTGATGACAAGAATGAAGACCTCTTTCTTGTTCTCCTCTATCATCCTTCTTCTTACCCGAATGAGAGAATTAAGACCCCTTTTATACTTTCCTTGGAGGGTTAATTATCCTCTAATCAAAGGCTGACATAGGGGGAATTTAATTCCTGAAAACAGATTTAGGTCCAAGGGTCGAATGGACCCATTTTAGGGCCACCCAAAGAGGGAGAATAGGGGTGCCACACCCCTGTCCTACCCTGTTTTGGGGCTTGGATAGGGTCACAAGGTGGTACAAGAGATGAAATAGGAGGAGATTTGGAATGATGATGTAGAGAGGGGTCCCAATTGAGTAGGAAGATGCAGTTGCAAAGGTGAGGGCCTAAAATGTGGTCAAAATTGTAAGGGTCGCAATTTTATGACGCTACATTTAGCCCCCACGTTAGTGGGAGTATGGCTTGTGCCAATATTGCCGGTAAAGTAGAAGAAAGAGAGAGATGAAAAGATTAGAGATGTAGATTGGTACCACAAGGAGTATAAGACATCACTAATCTTGAGGAACAAAGCCCCCAATCTTAGGATCTTAACTCACTCAAACATATGGAAGAGCACACAAGACAAAAATAACAAGACAAACAAAACAAGACAAGGAACAAAAGACACACGACAAAAACAAAACACTAGACCACATACCAACTAGCTGAAGAGACCTCAATACTCAAAATTTCTTAACAACTAATTGAAACACAAAAACAAATGCCATCACATAGACACCAATTATCACATAAAAGATCAAAGCTGACATCATCCATGAACCATCAATAGTAAAACTATGAGTTTGTGAGAGGAAGAAGAGAGAGAACATGAATACACACTTTGTGATCCATGAGAAGAAAGGTGAACAAAAGGAACCATGGACATCTCACCCCTAGAACTTGTCTAGGTGATCCATGGAGAAAAGAGGACATAGAAAACTAGCCCCTAGATTCTATCTAGGTGATCCATGTAAGGGAGGAGAGTGAGAACACTATTAGCTCCACTCAACCTCATGCATGTGTGTGCAAGTGAGGTTTGAAGCACCTCATAGGAGTCTATGCCCAAGTATGCTACAATCTATATAAGATGTATAGTACACATATCGAGAAAGTGGCAACATCTCACTCTAAGAGGCTACCCTCTGGTTCTGAGAATATCCCATTGTATAAGAGAAAAGTGGTGACATCTCGCTCTAAGAGGCTGCCCTCTGGTTCCAAGAATGACCCACTATATGAGAGAAAAGTGGAAACATCTCTCTCTAAGAGGCTTCCCTCTGGTTCCAAGAATGACCCACTATACGAGAGAAAAGTGGTGACATCTCGCTCTAAGAGGCTGCCCTTTGGTTCTGAGAATGACCCACTATATGAGAGAAAAGTGGCGACATCTCATTCTGAGAATGACCCACTGTATAAGAGAAAAGTGGCATCATATCGTTCTTGAGAATGACTCACTGTATAAGAGAAATAATGCATGAGAGAAATATAATACAAAAGGAGCAGTGTGGGTGCCCCCCCCTTAAGATGTCAACGTAGTTTAATGTTGATATCTTAAGGAAAGTAGAACAAGGATGCCTTCCTTTAACCCCAAGAAGATATCCATCATGCAACAATTTCATAAATCCAAGCAAGAGAGGGAATACTCTTCAAGCAAGGATAAGATAGTTGAAAAGAGATATCTTGCTATAAGTGTAAAGGAGATCCTTGGAGGAGAAGAGATATTTGCTCAAAAGACATCTACCTCCAAGAGGAGATGTCTTAGACAAATATAGAATCTTCTAGAGCGAAGCGCAAAAGAGAACAATAATTCAATCCTTCCTCCTTTTGCTAAGTGAAAGGGATTCTTGATGAAGGACGACTCACCTTTATCCCAATGGGGATGGGTGAATTTATTATAGATGTACATTACCAAATGAGAAAGAAGTTATAGTCAAGGACTTAAACCTCTTGTATAGGAGATAACCCTTGAGAAAACAACAATAACTTCACACAAGGAATGACATCAAGTAATCAAACTCACACCATTAAAAATAGGAAAGAGTGGATCCTTAGAGAAAGAGAGAGATAGATCATTGCCCCCCAAGTGTAGGGAGAATGAGAAGAACTTACACAATCTTCTAGAGAGAGATTAAACAAGCAAATGCACAATTTACTTACGCATGCAAGAAAAGACATTAGTATATGTAAAATACATGTCTCAAGAAGTTGTAATCCTCTTAAGAGAAAAGAGAAAGAGCATCGCATATTACCAAGGGGGATTAGTCAAAAGAACATACCATTGTAAGAAATGATAATCACATATGAAAAATGCAGCCCCTAAAGGAAATAATGATAAATGAGATAGAAAGAAAGAAAAAGGAGCGGAATCCTTGCCCCCCAAGTGAGAATAACAAGGAGAAGCATTACACATCTTCTAATGGTTGTTATTTTCAAGTGATATGCCTTCCTAATGGAACAAATCCTCTCAAGGAAGGGATATGTACTTCACAAGAGATCATTCCATGCAAGGGGGCAAAAGATACTTTTGAATAACCGATACCATAGAAGAGGTAAGTTTTCCAAGAGAATGAAGGCAAGAGAAGAAGTGGATTACTCGTTAAAGATACTCCTCTCCAAGCAAAGAGGAAAACCAAAGAACAATTATATGCTCACATAAGAATAACCTTATGCAAGAAATGAGATCTAATAATGAACAATGCACAAAGATAGAGATAAATCCATGGAAAGAAGAAGAAAAGTGAGCTTCATGTTGCTACCACCACAAATGATAAAGAGCCCCCAATTAAGTTGGCTACTTATGTCATAGGGTGAAGAGAAAGATGAAGAGAAAAGAAGTGCTAAGGCACTATGTTTTTGCCAGGAAATACAACTAGATCTATTGTAAGAAAAATTCATGCAAGATCATATTGCTTTTGAACAAATTTATTAAATGCATGCCATTTTCCAAGAGAATGTGAATATGAACCATGAAAAATGCAATATTTGTCACCTTTCTCTTGCTCAAGATTGTTGTTCTACTTTTTAGGAGGAAAGAAAATTTTCTTATCATATTTCAATCTCCAATAGATTCTTTTAGCTAGTCTTTCGGGATGATAAATATGTTTTAATTCATCTTATTGACATGGAGGAGAAAAATTGTTACAAGAAGGAGGATCATTATCCACGATTCTAATTTTTCCATTGTCTATGCCTTCTTGATTATATTTTTGAAAATCAAGGCAATCATCAGTATTGTGATCGTGGGTTTGATGAATGAGCAAAAAGGACATTTTGAAGAAGAAACATTCTTGCGGGATCTTATCATTTGTTGTCTTTGGAGATGGTTTTTAAAGTGTTGGATCCTAAGGAGTTCATCCATAGGGAGAGGAGTCTCATTTCCTAGGCCTTCTGTAGTAGCTTGTGTGAGAGGGTTTATAGGGACACAAATTCCTTGTTCAAACTTCCCAAGTCCTCGTCCTCTAAAACCTTGTTTTGTTATTATATGAAAGCCACAACTATGAGAATGTTGCAAATGACTAGGTGGGGGAGTAAAATCATGAATTTATTTGAAATCTGATGTGTAAGGGGGAATAAAAGGATTTATAGATGAAGAAGGAATATCATGTGAAAGGATACTCTTCTTTCTTTCATCATGCTTATCCTTTTTGGGAGGTTGGGGATGAACATCTTCATCATCTAAAGGGTCATTGTGAATTACTTCTATGTGAGGGGAAAGCATCATGAATAAAATGCCTAACATCATCCTCTCTACATATATTTTGATGTTGAAGATAGGCCCTAGGAGAATAAGGAGGGTCTAAAGAGGTATGAATGTTAATATTTTGATGGTGCCCTCCTTGCTCAAGGGTATGTGTATGAGAAGAAGATGGGCCCATGTTGGTTTCCAATGCTTTCTTTCTTTTAAAAATATCATTGGTGGAAGCATTAGCTCTCATCTCATTCACATAAGATACCCTAGGAGAGGTACAAGGATTAGGATCTCTAAGATTGGGATCTACAAAAGCCTTAAGGTGATTAACATATGAAATGCATTTTGTTAATAACATCACCATAATGAAATATAAATGATATATGAAATCTTTGAGATCAAATTGAAAAGGAAATGACTTTGAAATCCTAACAAAACAATATGACCAAGTACTATGAATGAAAAGAAGCAACATGAAATGAAAGAAGCCATTATCCAACACATGATTGTAATAAATATTGGAATGTTTTGATTGGCATATATTCTTCTGTAGTTTTGAATGAGATTCTATTTATTGTCTTTGTGAGCATTTTTGTGTGTGTGTTTTGGGATATCTTTCTATGACTTTTGGATTTTAGAATTGCTTGGTTGGGTTGAATTTTGGCAAGCTTGTTGGTTTGGATTTTTTCTCTTCTACGAATGTATTACCATCACTCTACTTCCAGGCTGGAGATCTTTTTCCATTCTTGCATTTTAATTTTTGAAATGAGTTGTTTTCTTCGTGATTGCTAAAAAGATTGTTTGGGGAGATTTGAGAATGAATGATTATTCTATTATCAATAATTGGGAGTAATATTTTGGGAAAACGATTTATATATGATTTTATGAATTTGTGTGTGTTGTATTGCCAGAAAAGGGCATTTGTGTATGTTAATATGTTGATTATAATTTTCCTATGAATGCATTGTGGTAACAATTAGTTTTGTGAGGTTTATTTGTTGTTGTATACCTTGTCTTGTGTCCATTTGGTTTGATTAGATATGGAGTGGCTATGTTTGTAATCATTTATGTGCAAGTTATTGTTAGTATAAGCTGGAATTCTTGGATGTGTTGTATTGCTAACCTTAACAAGGATTTATTTTGGTTGCTTATTGGCTTTTAGTGACTTCTTGGTCGTATTTATGCCATTGTAAGACCTGTGCCCAAATCTAGGCAAATTTAAATATCTCCATATTTTATTTTCCGTGAGCTGGTCCCTTGTTACAATAGCACTAATATGGACTTAAATAGCACCAAAGTAGTGTCAACAGATTTTTGCATTTTTTTTTTGAGTCCCTCAGTTGATTTCTCTGCTTGGTCTTTATTCCAGAGGCTTGTTTTTCTATGTTTGATGGTTTTGGGGCACTGTGCTATTTATTTGTGATATGTGTGAATCCATTTGGGCTCCGACAAGTGGTTTTGTGCTTGTCTGTTGAGGTTTTGATATGTTGCTCTAGCAAGCTGAGTGATTCCTTGTTGTTGAGGATGGTTAATTGTAGCTCCAGTGAGAGGTTATGTTGTTGCTTGTTGTGGAGGATAATTCTATGTTATTGGATTCATGTATTGCCCCTATTTATGTGTATCTGACATTCTTGAGGCTCTCTTTATTATTTCATTTTGGCATTATGAGCTTATAGCTTGGTCCTTGTTAAGTGGCTCTTGGCTATATGTTGATGGCTATCTTTGTGATTCAGTTGTATCAGTTTTGTAATGACTTTTAGATGCTTCCCATGTTGAGTTTCGTGTTTTTGTAAGATGGATCTTGTTATTTTTTTTACCCTATGGTCTTGGTCCATGTTTGGGAGAGTGGGCTCTTGCATGTGTTGGACCTAGGTTATGAGCACTAGATCTCTAGGAAGGGTGTCTAGACCTATGGAACCACATGAAGAGTTTATGGTTTAATTTGCAAGCAATAACATTATTAATAATTGATTAGTGGGTTGGGTATTTGGAATTCACCTAATTAAGATTAAGAATGTGATGTTGTATGCCCCAATAGGACGAACCTAGGGAGATGGTTTTGGGATCCTAGATTGGGAAGATCCTTGGAGCGGTATACCCGATCTCCCTTGAGTGATTCAAAGGTGGATATGGATGCCATATGAGGTTAGCATGTGATGACACTCTACCCCACATGTGTCCATTATCCATAAGCCTTGATTTGTTGAATTATGCCTTTGGAGGTTGATTGCTTTGATTTAGCCATGTGATATATTTAGATGTTATATTCTTATGTTGGAGTCTTGTAGTGTCATGTTGTATCCTATGGTTGTTAGGTGTCAGCTTAGGTCTTGAGTGTGAGTTGGAACTTTATGTCATCTCCTAGCACAGGGGGTGGTTCCTATTTGGTTCCACATGGTTGGTGGTTTGATGCTTTCTACCATTGGGATATTCTTCTTGGATGTTAGTGTGCGTGGATTTGGATCTATAACATCTCATCATGAGCTTGGATTCTTGGAGCATATTTATGTAATTAGAATTGATATCATGTGTTATGAAAGATGGAAATGTAAAGAAGACTATGTAATCAATGTATTGAGATCATGTATTATAGAACGTGTAGTAAGGTGATTTCTGAATGAAATGTAATGAATAAGATTGTTGTAAATGGATTATTCTAATTATAGATGTTGTTATTTATTAGAAAGGAATTAAATGATTTAAAGATATGTATGCTATATCTTGAGTAAATTTTATGGATAGTAGTGATTATGTTAATTATCATATATGCCTTGATTTGAAAGATGTTAATCTCCAATGTTAGATATCTTGAGATATGGAAGTTAAGGGAGTAGTTGTGGTTAGTATGGAAATATGGCTCTTTATTATGTAGTTGTCCTTTGGTGTTGATTTCTATGTATTAGAGATGTTACCATATTACGATGTCTTGTAAAAGAGAAATATGAATATGTGTCTATGTAACTTGTATTATTAAGATGAGATGTAGCAAAGAGACTATGAGATTGCTCCATGTGCTCTTATGTAAATGAACTTGATATAGAATAACTATGCTATTGTTATTGTTATAAGATGATGTATAGGTATGTGGTTCATGTTATAGATATGTTTATCAAATTGAGAATGAAATCCTATGTTTAAATTAGGGGGTGAATTCACAAAGCTGGTTCCCACTTTTGCCAATGAAGGAATTTGGCGAAAGTGGGAATTTCGGATTTGCCCATGTTCGAGCGAAATAGGAATGTTCGCTCGGACTACCCTGGCAGTCCGATCGAACCAACCTTCTGACTTGGGTTCGCTCGAACATTGCGCAACTTTTGGGTTCGCTCGAACCCCCCATTCGCTCGAACCCTTTTCGGTTAGGGTTTTTTTTTTAAATTTATAAATATCAAAAATGACAGTTAAAAGGTCATTATCAAATTTGACTTTATCTGTCTGGTGGGGGTTGGATCGAACTAGTTCTCAGCATCACGTCACCAAACTTTGTCTGCAACAGTTAGCATCTTTCCTATTTCAGTTTTCGACCTTTGTTATATCAGGTGCACAAAATAACCCTTTGTTTGGTTTAATAATGTTTTTTTTTATTAAATTTGTAAATAATTTGTTTGTTAATTTATTTTTTTAATTAAATAATTGTATATAGTTATTGTTTTTCAACATTTTAGAAAAATGTTTGATAATTTATTGTTTTTCATTATTTTAGAAAAATGTTTGATAATTTAATGTTTTGATTGAAATGTATCAATTTGTTTTTAAAATTACATAATTGTATAGATGTATATTTTTTTCGACATTTTAAAAAATTGTTATGAAAAACATAGAAAACTAACCTGTAGTAAATCAGAACTTAGAAAAACATTAGCAAAAAAAGAAAAATGTTAGAAAAATTAATTTAAATAAACATTAGAAAATTTAGATAACAAATTTAAACAAATTAAATTTCCTCTACAATGTGACCCATTTTCACATCCTATTACATGCACAACATGACCCCTTAAGACCACATATGACACTATACGTTCCCTTAGGAGGTCATAGTAGATCACATATAACATAGTAGTGTACATGTATGACATCCCCTTTAGGATCACATCTATTGTCCTAAGGGGTCATACGTGGTTCTAAGGGGTCACACATGTGTTATAACACATGCGTGACCCCTTAGAACTGTATATGACCTCTTATAAAATTGTAGTGTGAATGACATACCCCTTAGTCCATCAAATAGTGTCTTAACACATGTGTGACCCATTACAACCGCATATGACCCTTTATAAAATCCTAGTATGAATGACATACCCCTTAGTCCATCACATAGCGTCTTAAGGGGTCGTATGTGGTCCTAACGGGTCATGCATACATTAACACATGCGTGACCCCTTAGTAGGTCACATAGGACCCCTTATAACATCCTACTATACATATGACATTCCCCTTAGGATCACATAGTGTCATAAGGGGTCATATGTGGTCCTGAGGGGTCATGCATGTGTTATAACACATGCATGAACCCTTAGAACCGCATATGACACCTTATAAAATCCTAGTGTGAACGACATACCCCTTAATTCATCACATAGTGTCTTAAGGGGTCGTATGTTGTCCTAAGGGGTCACACATGCATTAACACATGTGTGACCCCTTAGTAGGTCACATATGACCCCTTATAACATCCTACTATACATATGACATTCCCCTTAGGATCATATAGTGTCCTAAGGGGTCATATGTGGTTAGAACCACATATGACCCCTTATAAAATCCTAGTGTGAATGACATACCCCTTAGTTCATCACATAGTGTCTTAAGGGGTCGTATGTGGTCCTAAGGGGTCACGCATGCATTGACACATGTGTGACCCCTTAGTAGGTCACATATGACCCCTTATAACATCCTACTGTACATATGACATTTCCTATGTGTCCTAAGGGGTTGAATATGTGGTCCTAAGGGCTCACGCATGCATTAACACATGCATGACCCCTTAGTAGGTCACATATGACCCCTTATAACATCCTACTGTACATATGACATTCCCCTTAGGATCACATAGTGTCATAAGGGGTCATATGTGGTCCTAAGGGGTCATGCATGACCCCTTAGAACCGCATATGACCCCTTATAGAATCCTACTGTGAACGACATACCCCTTAGTCCATCACATAGTGTCTTAAGGGGTCGTATGTGGTCCTAAGGGGTCATGCATGCATTAACACATGCGTGACCCCTTAGTAGGTCACATATGACCCCTTATAACATCCTTTTGTACATATGACATTCCCCTTAGGATCATATAGTGTCCTAAGGGGTCATATGTGGTTAGAACCACATATGATCCCTTATAAAATCCTAGTGTGGACGACATACCCCTTAGTTCATCACATAGTGTCTTAAGGGGTCGTATGTGGTTCTAAGGGGTCACGCATGCATTGACACATGTGTGACCCCTTAGTAGGTCACATATGACCCCTTATAACATCCTACTATACATATGACATTTCCTATGTGTCTTAAGCGGTTGAATATGTGGTCCTAAGGACTCACGCATGCATTAACACATGCATGACCCCTTAGTAGGTCACATATGACCCCTTATAACATCCTACTGTACATATGACATTCCCCTTAGGATCACATAGTGTCATAAGGGGTCATATGTGGTCCTGAGGGGTCATGCATGTGTTATAACATATGCATGACCCCTTAGAACCGCATATGACCCCTTATAGAATCCTAGTGTGAACGACATACCCCTTAGTCCATCACATAGTGTCTTAAGGGGTCGTATGTTGTCCTAAGGGGTCATGCATGCATTAACAAATGCATGACCCCTTAGTAGGTCACATATGACCCCTTATAACATCCTACTGTACATATGACATTCCCCTTAGGATCATATAGTGTCCTAAGGGGTCATATGTGGTTAGAACCACATATGACCCCTTATAGATTCCTAGTGTGAACAACATACCCCTTAGTCCATCACATAGTGTCTTAAGGGGTCGTATGTGGTCCTAAGGGGTCACACATGCATTAACACATGCGTGACCCCTTAGTCTAGGTCACATATGACCCCTTATAACATCCTGTTGTACATATGACATTCCCCTTAGGATCATATAGTGTCCTAAGGGGTCATATGTGGTTAGAACCACATATGACCCCTTATAAAATCCTAGTGTGAATGACATACCCCTTAGTTCATCACATAGTGTCTTAAGGGGTCGTATGTGGTCCTAAGGGGTCACGCATGCATTGACACATGTGTGACCCCTTAGTAGGTCACATATGACCCCTTATAACATCCTACTATACATATGACATTTCCTATGTGTCTTAAGTGGTTGAATATGTGGTCCTAAGGGCTCATGCATGCATTAACACATGCATGACCCCTTAGTAGGTCACATATGACCCCTTATAACATCCTACTGTACATATGACATTCCCCTTAGGATCACATAGTGTCATAAGGGGTCATATGTGGTCCTGAGGGGTCATGCATGTGTTATAACATATGCATGACCCCTTATAGAATCCTAGTGTGAACGACATACCCCTTAGTCCATCACATAGTGTCTTAAGGGGTCGTATGTTGTCCTAAGGGGTCACGCATGCATTAACACATGCATGAATTCTTAGTAGGTCACATATGACCCCTTATAACATCCTACTGTACATATGACATTCTCCTTAGGATCATATAGTGTCCTAAGGGGTCATATGTGGTTAGAACCACATATGACCCCTTATAGATTCCTAGTGTGAACGACATACCCCTTAGTCCATCACATAGTGTCTTAAGGGGTTGTCTGTGGTCCTAAGGGGTCACACATGCATTAACACATGCGTGACCCCTTAGTCTAGGTCACATATGACCCCTTATAACATCTTGTTGTACATATGACATTCCCCTTAGGATCATATAGTGTCCTAAGGTGTCATATGTGGTTTGCGTGACCCCTTAGTCTAGGTCACATATGACCCCTTATAACATCTTGTTGTACATATGACATTCCCCTTAGGATCATATAGTGTCCTAAGGGGTCATATGTGGTTAGAACCACATATGACCCCTTATAAAATCCTAGTGTGAACGACATACCCCTTAGTTCATCACATAGTGTCTTAAGGGGTCGTATGTGGTCCTAAGGGGTCACACATGCATTGACACATGTGTGACCCCTTAGTAGGTCACATATGACCCCTTATAACATCCTACTGTACATATGACATTCCCCTTAGGATCATATAGTGTCCTAAGGGGTCACACATGCATTAACACATGTGTGACCCCTTAGTAGGTCACATATGACCCCTTATAACATCCTATTATACATATGACATTCCCCTTAGGATCATATAGTGTCCTAAGGGGTCATATGTGGTTAGAACCACATATGACCCCTTATAAAATCCTAGTGTGAACGACATACCCCTTAGTCCATCACATAGTGTCTTAAGGGGTTGTATGTTGTCCTTAGGATCATATAGTGTCCTAACATATGACGTGTTAGATCTCTCTATTCTTGAATTTTTTATGTATGTCAAAGATTTAAATATATACACATGTTAGATCTCTCTATCTCTCTGAAATATATGTTATCTCTAGATCTGAAATATATGTTCTCTCTCTCTCTCACTGAAATATTTGAAATTTTTACATGTATTTTTTGAAAATGAAAATGATCTCTCTCTCTCTCTCATGAAAATGATCTCTCTCTCTCTCTCTACTTACGTATTTATTTTAACTTTATGACATGTACCTAGATAGATGGCATCCCAGGATATACCTTCGCAGGCTCCTGATCAGGATCCACCTGCGCAGGCTCCTGATCAGGATCCACCTACACAGGCTCCACATCAGGATCCATCTGCGCAGGCTCCACATCAGGAGCCACCACAGTAGGATCCTCCACAGCAGGATCCCCCCTTGCCCGACATTGCTACTATTTTTCATTACAGTGATCGGGATTTGCATAGGTTGAGGGCCATACTAGATGACCCTCGTACTGATGGCGTGTACAAGAGTACATGCACGTCCATTTTTGACAGTTTGTGGACATTGAGGGACCGCTTAGCATCTCATACCTCATTCTCACCTGAGGTTATAGAGGATATATATAGACAGTTGAGGAGTGAGGTGAGGGGTCCTCATTCTTTTGCTGATGTGGTGGGGGTGGTCTCGAAGGAGACCATCAAGGAGAGATGCTTCCCACAATATCAGGAGAAGAGTAAGGTGAGGGGATATCAGGTTACCAGATGTATCAACCCACAGGTTGCATCACTGATTTACCCACGATTCTTAGCAGCCCATGGTCGTTATCCTAATAACGTCCAGATTCCATTATACTTTGCACAACAGGTATTTGCTGAGGTTCATTGTCAGATGAAACCAAAATACCTTGATATTCTGGGATATTATGGACAGGGGAGGGGCAGGATTGTTGATAGAGATGCATATCGTAGGCGTGATAGAGCTCCGCCTAGACATAGGGACCTTGTTGGCCAGAGATTTCCTGTAGTAGTCCCAGCCATGGCACCCATAGCGGATCACGTTGTGATTGCTTCTCAGAGAGAAGCAATTGATAGGATTGGACAAATTGCATCAGCAGCAGCCACCATATCTTCTGACAGGGTGGGCAGATATATGATGAGTCGACCACGTTCGCGATCATCCATAGATCATGCATCTTCTAGTCATGGGGGGGCTTCAGATTCAGATGATCGATATATTTCTGCTGGCATCCCCTCCCCAGATGAGGTAGCAGCTATAGTCGGAGGTAGTAGACATGTACAGATTTCGCAGTATTTAGCCGAGGACCTACTACATGCTTATAGTTTTATTTCATCTTGACTTGGGATACCATTGGGTGATGTTAGAGAGGAGATTCTCAGAGATGGTTAGGCTACAGTGGCATCGACGCATACCCCGAGGCAGTCACAACATTCTCATCACTCTATGCATGCTCCAGGCACTAACCCACCTACAGATCACTCTGTTGCTGCGGAGGAGGAGCTACGAGCTGATCAGCTCCATATCACAGATGAGGGCGAGTTGGATTCATTTGAGGAGGAGATACGAGCTGATCAGGTACATATCACAGATGAGGGTTTGGACTCATTTGAGGATCAGCTGAGAGATTTGAGCCATACTGGATTTATGGACATGCTACTACAGTCAGACACTTCATCCACGATGCTCACTCATCTAGTTAGCCCCTTGCACTCCTCAGTGATACGTACAGCTAGAGAGAGATATGCAGGCATGAGTGATGTTGTTGATATGATCACGGGACAGGATCAGACTATACAGCCTACTCCAGGTGATACACAGGTATGTACATGTACATGTGCGTTTAAAATTTTAGAAGATATGTATACATACATTGCAAATTTGTACCTGATAAATCTATATATATAGATCTCATGTTTAATAAATAATCTAGAGTTCTAAGTTTTAATTTCTAGATCATTTAAATTGATTGTGGACTAATCCTTAAACTGACAGTTAGCTCATGTCACTCCTTCCTTGAGCTCTGAGCATGTGCGTAGGAGAGATTCTTTAGATGTTGTTAGTGTACAGGTTAGTTATGGTTTTTGGTATATATATTTGATGTACATGCACGTCTAGAGAGATAGATATATTATATTTAATATTTAAATAAATTCTACTTTTGCAGGACTCCCCCTCAGATGGTCGCTCAGTTCGTAGCCGACATGATCCCTGTTGATTTGCTCCAGACTTTAAAGCTCATTTACATTTATCTTTTTATATACTTTCATATTATATATATTCATGCATGTACATGGAGTTTAGACTCTAGATTATACTTTATACCTGGTTTGTGTTTGACTCTAGATTATACTTTATACTTTATACATGGAGTTTAGATTCTAGATTATACTTTATACCTGGTTTGTGTTTGACTCTAGATTATACTTTATACTTTATACATGGAGTTTAGACTTTAGATTATACTTTATAAGTTTTATACATGTTTGATTATATTAGATTTATACATGTTTGATTATATTCTAGATTTATGTACATGATGTTTGATTAAATTAGATTTAAATACACGTTTGATTAGATTGTATATTTCATGCATGTACAACGACTTGTTTAGACTCTAGATTATACTTTATACCTGGTTTGTGTTTGATCAGATTATACATGTTTGATTATATTAGATTATATTAGATTATACATGAAATGAACAAACAAAACTTAATAGGTCACGTATTGAATAGTTCACATCCAATACATTGTAGGTATGTGAGCTTCTAGGTATGTATATTGTAGTTAAATAGTTCACAGATCATGTACATGTCCTGATTCCATATTAAATATCAATTTTACAAATGTACATATTACATTTTAATTTAAATATGCATTTTTTAATTAAATACAAATACAATTACATACAATTAAACATGTATGTACATTTAAATACATCCTAATTTGATATAATGTATAAATAAACTTAAAAAATATTTATCCTTTAGTTTCAAATGTTCAAGTTACTTGAGATCTAGAATTTATCTTGATTGTATTAATTAGATTTATACATGTTTGATTATCTATTAGATTTAATTTATACATGAAATGATTTTCAAATGTAAAAGAGTATGTATGATTATACATGTTTCAAGATTTTCAAACAAAAGAGTATGTATGAAATGAACAAACTAAACTTAATAGGTCATGTATTGAATAGTTCACATCCAGTACATGTATATTACATCTAGGTATGTATATTGTAGGTATGTGAGCTTCTTGGTATGTATATTGTAGTTAAATAGTTCACAACATGTGCATGTCCTAATTCCATATTAAATATCAATTTTACAAATGTACATATTACATTTTAATTTAAATATGCATTTTTTTATTAAATACAAATACAATTACATACAATTAAACATGTGTACATTTAAATACATCCTAATTTGATATAATGTATAAATAAACTTAAAAAATATTTATCCTTTAGTTTCAAATGTTCAAGTTACTTGAGATCTAGAATTTATCTTGATTGTATTAATTAGATGTATACATGTTTGATTATCTATTAGATTTAATTTATACATGAAATGATTTTCAAATGTAAAAGAGTATGTATGATTATACATGTTTCAAGATTTTCAAACAAAAGAGTATGTATGAAATGAACAAACTAAACTTAATAGGTCATGTATTGAATAGTTCACATCCAGTACATGTATATTGCATCTAGGTATGTATATTGTAGGTATGTGAGCTTCTAGGTATGTATATTGTAGTTAAATAGTTCACAACATGTGCATGTCCTAATTCCATATTAAATATCAATTTTACAAATGTACATATTACATTCTAATTTAAATAATATGCATTTTTTAATTAAATACAAATACAATTACATACAATTAAACATGCACATTTAAATACATCCTAATTTGATATAATGTATAAATAAACTTAAAAAATATTTATCCTTTAGTTTCAAAACAAGTTACTTGAGATCTAGAATTTATCTTGAACTTACATTAAAATTCAATTCATGTGGATTACTAAATGTATATATAGTTCATACCACATCAAGTGGTTCACAATGCTCTTCAATAACACTTAATATTTTGTCATGATCTTCACTATCTAGTCTCCACTTTTGAAACCGCCCTCGACGTGGAACTGTTTGAAGAATTAGGCCAACAGCAATGACCAAGTGACTATACTGATATACCTTGTTGTCAATTTGGTATCCAATGAAATGAATCCCATGTTGAACAATTTTAACTTGTTTGAAATATGTCCCTTGCACTACAACTGATCCTGCATGTACATGTATATAAGAAACATTCAAGAAATTAAAAAATTTCACATAAGCGATTTGTACATGTACATGTACATATTCAAATCAGAACTCAAACCTGTGGGAAATGACATTCCATCACTCATCTCAGATTTTGATAACTTCTTTCTCTCTTCTGTGCAACACAATAAATAATAACTAACACCTTCTATATTTCCATCTTCTGCTATGACTGCAAAAATATCTCTTGCAATTTGACACAAGTTAAATAAATTCTAAGTTATATGTCATTTTTAAGGAAATGTTTACATGTGTACGTGTCATGTATGTACCTTTTTTAATCAATCCTGAAATATGATCGTAATCAACAGAAATCAAAGGAATGTCTTCAAAGTTTTCATCCTCATTTGAATCCTCGTATGTGTCAGAAACATCTAGTGGCACCATTTTCCATTCACTAACATATCCAAGCTCTTGGTTCTTGCAATCAACATAGTTTTCAAAAATGCATTCAGAACAAAAACATGAATAATCCCTAGTGTATAATGTCCATGGGCGATTATCTGTACTCATGACACAATGCAAAGATCTTGTCCTCTCCACACTCTTGCATCCATGCATTGATTTTCTATCTACATCTACAAAATGTACATGTGTACAAGAATGTACATGTAGATCAAGTTGTTAAATTAAAAAAAATTAAATAAAATACTAAAAGAGAACACATACCAGTTATCTCCCAAAACACTCTATATGGAATGGGCTTATATGTTCTCGATGATGATTCCCCAGGATAATTCGGTTGCTCAAAGTGTTTCTTACACCATTCAACAACATCATGTGCATTTTCTATATGTTCTCCTGTGTACTTTATTTGATGCTTTCTTAGAGCACGTTTGATACAAGCTCCTGCACCATCATGTTCACCCTTTCCATGACCACTCTCAAAAAAACTCCAAACATGTGGTATTTTGTCATTTCAATGATATCTACATAGTGCATAAAATGGCCTCGAAGATTTAAATTGTGTCGCACATCCATCAGACCAAACAAAATGTTCAACTATTGTTATGCCTCTATCTTTCAAATATTCAAAAAACTTCTTAAAGCAATGTTGTACAAAAAGTGTGTCATGCCCTTATCATCACTGATATAGAAGTGGTACTCTTTCTTAATGACACGATTTTCAAATGTACTATCAACACCATCCAAATTCATCTGTGCATGTCGATAACACACATGCACAAAAATAGTGATTTTCTTTGAAAAGTAATACTCTGATTGAATCTCTTTTTGATGTGCAAAAGAGTAATTCTCTGTGAAGTCAACTACAGATAGAATAGTTCCAAGTGGGAAAGTGTCTCTTAATCTTTTAAATTGTTCTGCTTGCCACTTGGCAAAAACATCATGGCATATGTATGGTTTTATCAACTTATGAAAATTTTCCATAAATGTCCAATAGGTATTTCCTCTTCTACATAATCTAGTCTTGTAGATTCCTTTCCAAATTTTGTTTCAAATTTTTGGTACTTGTAACTCTTGCAATTTACCATCTTCCTCATGTCAGTATCTTCATCTCTCAAAGGCAATTTAGCCAAGTCCCCGCATGTTCCACAAATTCCTCTTATGCAATTTACTTGACCGGTTGCATTATCATATGATTTATCACATAAGATGGATGCTATGAATTGACTTGTTCATTTAGGAGGAGCATTTTCATAACCATCATTATCTTCTCTAATCTTTCGAAACACCTGATAGTACAAGTCAAATTCGATGTGATAACGACAACAACAAGTTTCGAAAACTTTGTTTAACTTCACATAATATGGCCTATATCGTTCAAACATGGTTTATCCAATCTTTATATGAGGGTTTGTTTTAGTAAACAATACATACAATTCATGTTTTGTTGTGTCTATCCAATGTTTTACATGGAGATCATAACGATCAGGACCAATCCTTTGCTTGATAACATCTCTACTATTTGATGAAGGGCGAGTATTATCATTCCAAAAACTTGTCACAAAGTTCCTAACAACATCTTCAATTCTATCATCCAATTCCTAAATTGCCCAATTCCCTTCTGAGGTAGTATCATCCAAAATCTTTCTCCTTTTAACATATTTAGATATTGTCCTTCTACTAAAACCAAACTCAGATGACAGTGAAGAGATTTGTCTTTTTTGAGGCAATCTTTCATTTACTAAAGATGTCAACATCACTCTTCTTGAAATGGTCTTATCTAGTTTTCGAGATTTTTTACCAATGTTCACCAAACCTTTCTTAACATTATCAACAATAGCTTTTTGTAGCTGAGAAGATTTCCTCTTTTGACTTGTTGTATCTATACCCAACAATTTCATTGGATCTATTAAGTCTTAATGAGTAAATACAATTGATAACAATTGAGCTTTTTCTAGTGTAGTATCAAGATTGTTGAAATGCGACATTATTTCTTTTCCACTTTTATTCATTGACCTCCTTTTAGTATGTCTAGGTTCTTCACTGAGACCTTTCAACTCATCCACATCCATTTCAAGTAAATGATCTAAATTTTTATAAGAAATATTTCTCTTCACCTGTTTAGCTAGATCCACAATATGCTCATCCATATCAGTGGTAGGAGGTAAGGAGCCTGACCCCTCTCCTTCAAAGGTATCCATTGGTTCAACTTGGACAATCTCCTCCCTATGTTCATCAACTATATTGTGTTCTTCAACAGGTTCGTTTGCCCGTTCTGCACATAATTTAAGAGTTTGTGTAAGGTTCTTGAATTAATTAGAGATTATTCAATTAGGATTAAGAATAGGGATGAATTTGGCTTAAAGCTTTACATGTTAAAATTAGCCCATTCAATTTGGTTTATTAAATTTAATTACTTTCAGGACCTTATTGAACTTATAACTCTAATTAAATTACATGTTTAGGTTTAAAGTTCAATTTGTTCTCAGGTTAGGATTAAAGTTCAATCTCTAATTTTGAGCACTAATTTAACACATAAAATAAAATTTTGATAAATTAGAAATTCCAATTTTGAAAATTAAAAGTACAAATATTTTGATGCATGCATACGATAACTTAGGTGACCTCATATTAATTTGTTATGGACCATAATGTAAGTGGAATATAATTTGTCACATGTGTTTATATTTAAGACTTATTATTGCATAATAGACCTCCTAATCTGAAATGTTTTTGCATGTACGTGAAGTTGAATATAAATAGCTCACCTAAATTATTCAACATGTTTAATAGGTTATAAAGTTATGTCACATTTAAGACCTATAATCAATGTAATAGTCCTAATAGGCCTTATTATTAAAATCAATATGACCACATTTGAAAAAACATTTCACAATTAATATACTTAACTACCCTTAAGACAGATATATATTATGTGATATTAAAGGACCTATCACATGAAATTACTTGTACATGTAGATTAAATATTCAATATATATAATTTAGAACCTAGAAATTATGACATAATACCTGTCTTATGAATTTTATGACTTAATAGGTCTTATCTATTATAAATGAACTTAATTATATAGGAGAAAAATACAATTACACAACAAGCAAGTTGATGGAATTTGAAATTTGCAAATACACATGTATTATCTCAAATTAATTATGCTTTCCAATTAAAACAAAATTATTTTTAATCCTATTAAAATTATTAGATAAAAAATATTGAATTCTAATTAATTGATACGTAATACATATTAAATTAAAAATACATACTTGCATCATGATATCTTTGTCTTTTTTGTTCTCGATATCTTTCTTCCGTTTCGAGAGAATAATTCCTTGAAGTCTTATTTTGCCTTCTCTTCTTGTTTCCCATGCTTTTACAAAAAACCTTCAAATTATTGCCTTCAAAATAATTTTCAAATGTCTTCTTTCATCCAAAAATGCGAATTATTTTAATCATTTGGGTGATAAAAAATGAAAAAAAATTATGGATATTTATACGATTCCACAAATGAAAAAAAAAATGAAAAATGCGTCGGCCAGAGTTCGAACGAAAGCCAATAGTTAAAAATTGTTGGGTTCGCTCGAACATGGCAGTTACAAAAATGTGCGTGCCAAAATCGAGCTCATTGGTTCGAGCAAATGGGGGTTCGTTCGAACCATTTTGGGTTCGAGCGAACCCAATTCGCTCAAACTTGTGTTCGTTCGAAACCGCAAACTAGGGGTTTCTCCCAAAAAAATTCAAAGTTCTGAAGAATTAATGACTTCGGAGCTCTGGATCAATACATGAATGAAATAATCTTGATAACCCAAAAATATTAGATAGTAGTACTCGAAGCAAGCTTTCTAACGAGTATAATTTTGTTATATTTTGAATTTATTATGTTCTTGTTTTTTTAATTTTATGGAAAATTGGTTTTTCATCGAATATGAACTTCTCTGTTCAACGCCTTGGGAAAAATAAGAAACTAATTCAAAAAAATTCTGAAAAATATCTAAGCCCCTGGTATTGATGTCTTCTTTCTAACAAAAAAAATAAAATTGAATTTCGATTTATATAGAACAAGTTATGTGTTCAAACGTAAACCTATGTTTGAATTATGACTAGTCGGACTTCAAAACTTTATAAAATGAAAAATATTGAACATATCACTATAAAACCAAATGCAAGCCCTGGATATTGATGTTACAAACCAAAATTCAAAAGAATTGAGTTTTTATCATTTAAAGAAAAAAAGTTATGCGTTTCGGGAGGCACTTCACTCTTAAAAAATGTAGTTTGTTGTAAAAAACTACTTTTCGAGGGAGATGGAAATTTTTTTAAAAAATCCTTAAAAAAAATTTGAAAAAAATGTATACAGAATCTACAAACAAAATGCTAGAAATCACTAATTTACATCATCTTCAAATTTTTAATAGTTTAAAAGTTATAGTTCTCGGAAGTTGAAGATTATTTTAAAAATGTACATCTCAGTGTCAAAAGTGGCAAAAAAGTGGGAACCATTATTGTGAGTTCACCCTAGGGGATTGAAATATTAGAATGTATCTATGTAAAATCACATGAATCGAACCTATTTAGTATATTGGAATCCTATTTGGATGTAAATAAGTACTTTCTACTATGATCTTGCATATGGCTATGGATAGTATTCTTGATGAGTTGTGCTTAAGGAAATAATCGAATACCATTAGTAAAAGAAGGAGAAATGTATTTAGTTTCATGATGTGTTAATGTTTTATCATAGTTACATGGGAAGTAAATGTTTATTTGGATGATAGTATATGGTGTTCTAGATGGATATGCGATGTGTTAGTTTAATGTCAAGTAATGACATTGAGATACCCTAGAGAATGAAGATGCATTATATGGTTTTATTATGTGTTTATGTTAATGATTAAATAGATGTTTCACTTATGTAATATGATTATATGTTTATGTTCTTGTTGATTTATGTATTCATGTATATAGTTAATGATGCATTGATGAATAATGGTAGCAATGTTGCATTAATAAATACTAGTAATAGCGTAGTTATAATGGTTATCTTAAAAGAAAAAAAAAAAACATCTCTATTTGTTAGTAGATTTTGGTTTATTTCTCTAGGGTATTTTGGTGAGCATTACACTAACTTTGGAGGAAGTGTTAGCATGTGTGGTTGGTTAGAATCAACTTAGGAAGATATGGTGTGATGTATTTGGAACCCTTTTATCTCTCAGAACGGACCACATTGTGTGTTTATGGTCTAGGTGGCCAACTTTATGTAATTCACGCATATTTTATCTATGATCGACCTAGTTGAGGGTTTCAATGAATAACCTTGTTTAAATGTGAGTGCAATTGCGCAAATTGATGTGTGAATTGTTGTGAATTGGATGTGAATGATATGCAAGTGCAAGTGAAGAAGCATAAGTGCAATTTTTAGTCTATGATGAGCTTTCATGATCATATCTCTAGTTTGACAGTGTTTTGAGACAACGAGTGATGTGTGATATGTTCGCCATGATATTGTTTGCTTGAAATAGTGGTTCAAGGATAGTTTCATGATCAATAGATCTTATTCATTACAATTCATTATTTCCCTGTACCTACCAGAAGATAGTGAGTCCTTTGGTAGCTTGTGCAATCTTTGTATCTTTTCCTAAGGTTGTGTACCTTAGTCTTGCAAGTCCAATCAGGTGTTGTGAGCTCCTTGGCCTTGAGCCTAAAATATTGTATATTAGTTATTTATATTGTGAGTGTGATTCTCACCGTGGTTTTTCCCTTCTTGGGTTTTCCATGTAAAACTGGCGTTCTTGTGTGTGTTGTTCTTTATGGTTTCTTGTTTCATAATTGTTGTTTTAAGTTTAGGATTGATTCACACCCCCCGCCCCCCCTAATAAGTCCAATATATTCATCTCACTTAGTAGATTATTTTATTCTCTAGCATATGACCTTCATTTAAATTTTTTACAATTCAATTAGAAATTTTAAAAAGTATCTTGTTGTTTAGCCTCCTTATAAATCAACACATGCTCCTTCAACCACCTCATTTTGTCTAGAGAGGAGGGTATCTTTGGTCAAACATAAATTTCTCGTTAATTGCTATTGCAAACCAAGATTGAAATTAATCTTACCCTTTAAATTTTATTTGGATTTAATTCAATCCTAAATGTATCACTCACTTGTTTTGATACAATTCACCACCCCATAAGTTAATTTGAGTGGTATTTTTTGTCATTAATATGTATCTTATATTGTGATTCTATAAATGCATTTGCATTTACTCTAGCGTCCTGTATATATGTTTAAGATTTGTCAGAATGACACAACAAAAAGAAAAGAGTAATCATTTTAAAGTCACTTTTTAATATTATAGGGGGCTTATCCAAGCGTCAAAGAGATCTGATGTATCTTGACAAGAAAATGGCATTGTAAATTAAAAAAGTATATATTATTTATTTTATTGTATTATACAACTCTTATCTTGATTAAAATATAATTTTATCATATAAGAGATGCAAACAATTTTATTAAGAAAATGATAAATATTATTGGTGAAAATGTATTTGATGCTAGGTTCTCAACGATAGATAAAAAACCTAGTAAGGCGTAATAAATGTTGCTATAATCTTATCCTTAATTTATTCCACCATTTGTTAAAGATCCGTGAACACGAAAAAAATAACAAGAATAATCATTTTACAATCACTTTCTAATATTAGATAGAGTTCATCTAAGCATTAAAGAGATTTTATATAACTTGGCAAGAAAATGGCATTGTAAACTAAACAAGTACATATTGTTTCTTTTATTGTATCACACATCTCTTATCTTGATTAAAATATAATTTTATTGTATAAGAGATGCAAAATAATTTATTAAGTAAATGATACATATTAATTGATGTTAGATCCTCAATGATAGATTAAAAAGACTAGTAAGTCCTAACAAATGTTGCTAGAATCTTGTCCTTAATTTATTCCACCATTTTTAAAAGATCTACTGTCTTGCTAATTAATCATGTTCATGATTCATAAGATCATCAATAACGAAGGACATCATCAAAGTTTAGTTGGGGTTAAGGAAAGCAATTTTAGGGTTAGATATATTAAGATTGTCCTAGGATTTTCTTATGTTTAGTTTTTTATTTTAACAAGATATATTGTTAAAAATATTATGTTTAAGTTAAGAGTATTAAGTGTTTAGTTTTAGATTGTTTAACTTGTTAGTTGTGTGTTTAAATCATTATGTGTTAGAGATATTCTAAAAAATAATTAAATACATGACATGAGTGTATGTACGACTAACATTCAGATACAAAAATATTGAGTTATTGGTACTAATAAACATGAATGCTAGGTTGAGTTATTGGTACCAATAAACTCAAAGGTTAGGTTGCACAATTGTCTATCATGAGTCATGGGTCCAAAATCCCTGTTTTTGAGATCTTTATGAACACTGATGTTGTGGTATCATTTTTTATGATGTGGACCAAAAGCTCTAGATTCAAATGGTTAACTTGCGAAACTGAGATAAAATTTAAATCATTTGAAATTTCCACATGATTTTGAAAGGCACAAAGTTAAGGTACTATGTTCTTCTCGCATTCATCAAACCTAGGTTTTTAATTTGACAATCAAATCTATATGTCAAACAATTTTCAAGTATTAAGTTAATACATTATTTTAAAACCATGTGTGTGAGTGAAAGAGAAAGGGGACATGGAGAGCGAAAGGGAGAGGGTTGAAAACAAAAAGATATGGAAAGAGAATTTTGATAGTTTACACAAAATCCCCCTTTCAAATAAATAGAATCTCTCTAGATTTTTTACTATATTTAAAAAAAAAAAATCTAATCAAAACATATAACCAACATAAATTTAAAGCTGATAAAGACATTTCATCAAAATATGCACAACTAAATGGAGAACAGCATTGGTATGCAAATGGACATAACAATATATAAAATACACTTTTCTTTCAATTCCGTTAACTTATTGGTTTATACCCAACATTAACATAAATTTCTAATTCCTAGGGCCGTAAGGTTGGGCCACTGGTTCTGTTGTACTTTATGTCGTAATACGTATAATGCGTTACGCATTTAGGCATGATAATAGCGAGAGCACGGAGACAGTTTAATGTACTTCATAACAGAGAACCAGAAAAGAAAACAAAGACATAATGAATGGTGGTCATATTACAAACACAATGTTAACGTTGTTGCTCACTTATCGATGCACATTGTGTGGTCATCCGTGACCACAGCAGCACTAAAAATATATATATTATATATATATTTCTATTAATGTATAAGACGAAGGATACGTCAAAAAGGAAAACGGGCTGGTGAGGTCAAAATCAAGGGAACAAGTGATCCGTCCACAGATTACTGATAATAATGATGGCTACTTACTTCTGCTACTGGGCTACCTCCTACCTAGTGGAGACCTCAGCATGCTAAAGCCAATAAAGGAAAACAGTTTGCCTGGACATTGATTGACACGCGTGCTCCATGATTGGGAGTCAAAAACAATTATAAAATCAATAATGCCCCCACCACGCCTATAGTTTGGTTCATCTTGATGATTTTAATTGATTTATGAGTTTGTTTTGTTTAGATAGTTTATGTTTTTGATTGAGATTTGAGAATCGAGGGATCTATTTTATCAAAAACATTTTAGATATGATGTGATATTTGAGAATTGAGGGATATCCATTCTATCAAAATCGTCTTAGACATGATTCAACATTTAGAAATTGAGAATATGGGGATACCCATAGCATGAAAATCACCTTAAATATAGTCTTATTTTTTAGAATTTAGATCTCAAGAATACCCATTTCACCAGAATCATCTTATATATATGATCCGACTTTTGAGAATTGAAAATTGTGGGACACCCATTCCAACATAATCATTTTAGAAATGCTCTGACTTTTGAACATTGAGAACTAAAGGATACTCATTCCATCAAAATCATCTTAGACATGATCTGACTTAGTAGACATCAAGTTTCCACAATCCATGAGAATTGATCTATAGTTTTTTCTGGATCAGATTGTGTAAGAATTGATCTAACTTTTAAGAATTGGGAACTTAGGGATATCTATTCCACCAATATCGCCTTAAACATGATCTGACTTTTAAAAATTGAGACCTAGGAGATACCCATTCTACCAAAATGTATCTCCTTAGGCATGATTCAACTTTTGAGAATTGAGAACTAAGGGATACCCGTTCCACCAAACTCATCTTGGACATGATCTTACTTCCAACCTCATTCATTATACCATACCTTATTTTGTAAAATCTAATATTGAATAAAACCTTAAGGGATATCCATTTTGCAAAACTCACCTTAAACATGATCCAACTTTTGAGAATTGAGAATCAAGGGATACCCATTCTACAAAAAACCTGATCCCACTTTTAGACACTAAGAACTGAGGGATACACATTCCACCAAAATCACCTTAAACATGATCCAACTTTTAGAGATTGAGAATTGAAATATATCCATTCCTCCAAAATCACATTGAACATGATCTAACTTATAAATTGATAACTAAGAGATACCCTGATCTTACTTAGATACAACCTCATTAGGCCCTACCATACTTTATTTTGTAAAATCTATATTGAATCAAACTTCGAAATACATCCTTACGGCCATTACAGGCTCTGCAGTGGTGCCCACTGCCCAATATAAGGGTAAAAAAATCGAGACAGCATGGACCGATGGAGTACGGTGAAGAAATTGAGGGGGACACGGCTGATTTTAGGTGTGGAAACTGGGGCGGGTGTGGGAAAGTGGTAAGTTTAGAAAAGAACGGGTTGCCCGTGCAATCAGAGAGAGGAGTGTGGAGACTGGAGTGGAGTCTGAGAGTCTCTGGAGATACGGGCACAATATGATATTTTAATGACGCTTCCTTCTCGATTCACTCAATATAATGCACCCACTTGTGTGATAGTTTACACAGCGCTCAAATAAAGGTTCATATTTTGAGCACTGTCCCCGAGGGTTAGTTTACTAGGACTCTGAGGATTGTCTTGTCTCTCTAGGCTGTAGGAATCAAAAACCCACTCGAAATACTGCACCAGAGAGGAAGAAAGATGGAGAAGCTCTGTAGTCTCATAATTTTCCCCTTTGTTCTGTTCTGTGTTCTCGGACCCATTTCAGGGGAAATACGAACTGGGTATCATAATCTGAATGTTGCAGCTCGGCTGAGAGCCCTGAGCTCTAAGCCTGCGGAGCTGCAAGACGAGAATCGTGGCAGAAATCCCTGGACTCTGCAAGTTTTACACAGAGAGCATCTCATTCCGGGAAACTCGACCTTCGAGGAGCGCTTCAGGGCAAGACTGGAAAGGGAATCCGGGCGGGTGGAGGCCCTGAACCGGCGGGTCGAGAACAAACTGAGCCAAGATCTAGTGGGGGGCATGAAAAAGGTCGATGATTTTGGCAGCGAGGTGATGTCCGGCATGATAGAAGGCAGCGGGGAGTACTTTACCCGCATAGGCGTGGGGACTCCGGCCAGGGAGCAATACATGGTGTTGGACACGGGCAGCGATGTAGTCTGGGTGCAGTGCCAACCGTGCAACGATTGCTACGACCAGGCCGACCCGGTCTTCGACCCGTCCTACTCGGCCTCCTTCACCTCCGTCTCCTGCACTTCCGCAGTCTGCAGCGAGCTCGAGATCTCCGACTGTAACAGCCGCGGGTGCGCATATCAGGTAGCGTATGGAGACGGCTCGTATTCCGTCGGGAGCTTCGCGACCGAGACGCTAACATTCGGTCGAACGACGGTGCAGAACGTCGGTATCGGGTGCGGGCATGACAACCAGGGACTGTTCGTTGGGGCCGGCGGGTTGCTCGGTTTGGGGGCCGGTCGGCTGTCTTTTCCGACCCAACTGGGGAGTTATGGGAAGGTTTTTTCATACTGTCTTGTCGACCGGGACTCAGAGTCCACTGGGTATCTGGATTTTGGACCAGAGGCCCAGGCCCGAGCCGGGTCCGGGTCAGTTTTTACTCCATTTTTCCGAAATCCACGCCTGAGTACTTTTTATTATGTTCCTCTGACGCACATTAGTGTCGGCGGGTTAATGGTGTCGCTTCCACAGAAGGTTTTTCAGTTCGACGAGACTGGTCGGGGAGGTGTGATTGTGGATTCGGGCACGGCCGTCACGCGGCTGCAGAGCGACGCTTATATTGCCATGCGTGATGCTTTTGTTGTGGGTATGAGTCATCTACCTCGGGCCGAAGGAATGTCTATTTTCGACACTTGTTATGATCTGTCCGGGCAGGAAACTGTTAGTGTTCCTGCAATTGGTTTTCATTTCATCAATGGCGCTTCTTTGAGTCTCCCGGCCCGGAACTGTTTGATTCCTGTGGATTCCATGGGGACTTTTTGCCTGGCTTTTGCACCCACCTCGGGTAGCTTGTCGATCATCGGGAATATTCAGCAGCAAGGCGTTCGGGTCTCTTTCGATTCTGTCAACTCTCTTGTTGGCTTCGCTCTCAATCAGTGCTAAAAGAATGAATGGCGTGTGGGAAAGGAGGTGAAAAGGACCGGATTAGGGATATACTTTATTACGGCTCACGTAACATGTATTTTATTTTAGAATATGTGTCGTTAAAAGAGTTTCAGTCCGTCATAGTAGGTATGAAGGAAGAAGGGAGAAAATGATTGTGGTTTACAGTGCAGAGGGAATATTCAGAAAACTTGGTCATGTCTGGTGTAGAGTGTGAGTGAATCATTGCGATTCCTTTCAGTTTTAACAATATCTTGCTTTTACATTTACCTTTGTAATCTCTGTTGTACAATGAGGTGGCCCATTGGGTTCAGGCCTTGAGGACTTAATTTGACTGTCACTTATTAATTTAAAGTCGTTTTTTAAATGTTATGATGTATTCAATAATTAAATATTTGATCTTTCATACTAACTTCTTGATCAAGATTCATGATAGAAGAGTCGATTTTGATAAGAATTTGAAAATGGTGAAAGATTCGACTCTCAATCTTTTGGATTGTTGATGATAGAAGAGTCGATTTTTATAAGATTCGACTTAATTAGAAAAATGTCAAAAGATTTGATCTTTCATACTAACTTCTTGATCAAGATTCATGATAGAAGAGTCTATTTTGATAAGAATTTGAAAATGGTGAAAGATTCGACTCTCGATCTTTTGGCTTGTTGATTTTGTGGGCGGTATTAAAATTCTTTTATTCATTCATTGTTAAAAGCAACAAGTTTCCACACTACATAATAACTACTTTATCATAGATTTTTGGATTCGACTATGTATAATTTTTTAACATCATTGAATCAAATTTTAGGATAATAAACTTTTTTTAACATTCTACAATTAGATTTTCTTTTATAATCTCTTTGGGGTTGTTGATTGTACAATGAGATGGTCAGTTGAGTTCAGGCCTTACATTTGATCGTCACTTATTTGTTAAAAGTTATTTTTTAAGTGTTATAATGTACTTCATAATTAAATATGGAAATTAGAATAATAATGTCTAAAGATTTGATAGTTTGATGAAAAGCTTCATCTTATCTTTCATGTGATACCTACATCCTTTTAAAATTTTGATTGTTAAAAGCATGAAGTTTTCACACTTCATAATAACTAATATTATAGATTTTTGGATTTGATTATATGAGCTACTTTTTAACATCAACTTTATGGATCGAACTTGTTCGATCAATCATAGTATCAAATTTTGATTGTATTTTATGATAAAATTGTTTAAATAAGATTATAATTATCAAATTTAAGTCATAATTATGATTGATGAAAATTCTAATTGTTGTACAATGAGATGGTCAATTGCGTGTCTAATTTACATTTACCGTTATGATCTTTATTGTTGTACAATGAGATGGCCCATTGAGTTTAGGCCTTAAATTTAATGATCGCTTATTTATTTAAATTTGTTTATTAAATGTTGTAATGTGTTCTATGATTAAATATAAAAATAAAAATAATGTCAAAAGATTTGATAATTTCATGAAAATCTTCTATTTCATGTGATGTCTGCATCCTTTTTAAAATTTTGATTGTATTTTATGATAAAAATTTTTAAATAAGATTATAATCATTAAATTAGGTCATGGTTGTGATTGGTGAAAATTGAGAAAAATATCAATTTGATGTGTCTAATTATCAAAGAAATTACTTGTGATGATATTTAAAGTTATGACATAATATATTAAAAAATATGCATATTGTAGATAACTATAATCCTTAAGAATTTTTGTTTATCTTCCAAAATTTGAATTTCCTATGATATGATCTATCTAAAATTTTGATGATATTTTTATGAGAAAAATATATAAATATGGTCATACACGAATTAGATTTAGGATTAGGTGGGACTAAGTTAGAATGAGATACACAAGAAATGAATATCTAAAAGTGGGTGTTTGAAAACTCTTTTCATTAGTAGGGTATCTGTTTCATACATCTCTTGTTTCCAAAATTAGGTCTAAGTTTTTAAAAGTAAATTTCCTTTAAATAAACTCTTTGATTTGGAGTTTTCACACTTCATAATAGCTAATATCATATATTTTTGGATTTGACTACAAGCAACTTTTTAACATTAATGTCATGGATCAAAATTCATGATTCATTATCAATATCAAATTTTGATTGTATTTTACGATAGAAATGCTTTAATATGATTATAACCATCAAATCTAGGTCATGGTTGGGAATGGTGAAAATTGGCTAGAATCTAATTTTGATGTGTTTAATAGTTTTTTTAATCAAAAAGCAACAAAACAAGGGTGTTGTCCCTATAAACAACAACCCAACGGACAAAAAGTTATATAATTTTTCAAAAGAGAAGAGATGTCTACCTCATACATGTCTTGAACTTTCTCTATTAACATGGTTCAAAAATAGGGGTCCTTGACAAACCTTTTGGATGAGGGTTCTAATTAAAGATCTTCCCTCCACAAATAGTTTTTTTTTTTTTAATAAAAGTGGAGAACCACTATATTTTATTAATATTTTAAATTTTTACAACCTGATTCAAAGAGCGCCACTAGGAAAAAACCAAGTAAAGAAAACCTCTGGTCTTGCTCATACATACTAAAGATAGATAAGAAGCCAACCCAAGGATTCCCAATAGCCATATTGGACAACAAAAAACCCAACCCCCCAGAGTGTATCAGTACAAAATCTCTCTGAATGAGAGAATATAACATCAAGAATGCAGGAACCAAGAACTAGTGCTTTCCAACGAAGGAGAGGAAGGGTGGATAATATCATCATTCTGAACTGCAGGAGGCACAATCTGAAGAGGCAAAATTGAAGTTGGAGAAGACATCACCGCATTTAACGAATCTAGTAGAAAGTGAATACCTGAAAACACATTAACAACTGCTACCAAGATATCTGGAGAAACATGATCTAACAAAGCTACTAGAGCAAACATAGTATTATCATAAAGGTTAGAAATCAAGCCTCCTCTCATAATTGAAAGAAGTTCACCATGCCAACCAGAAGATAGTAATTGAGAACGAGAGAGGAAACCACCATAAGGAAAAATGCAAAACTGAAAATGATAGAGAGACAAAGCATTATCCAAATCAACAACAAAATAAAAATAGGGATGAAAGTATGCATCAAAAAGCGCCCTAACCATAGAAGAATCCAAGAGCAAGTCCATACAGATAGTAATAAAATGAGATGCAACCTCAACAAGGAAACAATCTGCATTTTCCACCAGCCATCGTCTGCCTAGTACTTTGCGAAAAGCCAGAGAGAAATCCAGAGAAAAAATTTTAAACAGACGACCAAGCTTTTCATAATCAAAACCATGACAGTCCTGGAAGTCATGTTGCTTAATAGGCATCAAGACTCTATAACCCACAACCTCCATAAAAAGAGATAATGTGATGCAAAAAAGAGAAGGATTATAAAGAAATCAAAGGCCATCATAAAAGAGCAAGCTCACCCACCAAAGGACGAGATAGATATATCAACACAAGCTAGCCCATGACAAATCATGCGAACAAACAAACGCAGACCGCCACCTCAAAAAAGAATAATGAAAAACTTCCTCTCAAAAAGCACGACCATAACTCACATGATCATAACATATGATAAAACAAGATTGTCACACGAAGGAGATCCCCAATATGGAAAAAGAAAAAATTCCCAGCCTGCCACCACGAAGGAAATAATAAATCAATCATAAATAAGCCTGCAAGCGAGTCGCCACTGAAAAAGTGGATATCAATATTCTCATTAACTCCAAACAAATAGTACAAAACTCAAAGTAAACATAATTAAACCCACAGAAGAAATCATATTACGGACAACCAAAAAACCCAAAACAACAAGCACAAAGTACTGAGTAAAGCATGATTACAAGATACCCCCCATTCCAAAACCCACAACCCCTAAACAAGGCCATGACCAGTACCATGGTTGGAATTACAAGAAAATATGAAGACTTAATGGGGAGATATGAAAGACCAAGAAGGCCACCAACACCACCACACTAAACTGCATACCTGGTTATAATTACCGACAAGATGTGAGGTCGAGACTAAGACATTAGGTTATATCCGATTAAACAGGATGAGGGGGTAAAAAACTGATATCCACATCAACCAAAGACTGAATATCTTCATCTAATGCTTTATTTGCCAAGAAATCTGCCACCTTGTTGGCTTCCCTGTAGCAATGGGCTTTAGAGAAAGAATTAAAAAATTCAAGTTGTGCAAGTATCTTATCCAACCAATAATTGAGATGCCAAGAATTTGAGGAGCGATTTGTGACCATATAAAAAACAATTTGAGAGTCACCTTCTATAATTACATCCAAAACCTACAAAGAGAGGAGCAAATCAAGCCCAACTGAAAGAGCATGCAACTCAGCCACATTATTAGTCCCACTAGAAATACATTGACATTGTGCTTTAATAATGCAAGCCCTATTATTAGAAACCACAACACCAATGGCAGACTTCCTAGGATTACCACGGGATGCTCCATCAAAATTCAATTTGTACTTGGAAGAAGGAGGAGGCAACCAGACTACCTCTTTCCTATTAATTAAAGAAGACCTTGTTTTAGAAATGACCCCAATCATAGGGAGTGTCTGCAAAGCTGGCCAATGCCTAGTAATCCAATTATCCCATGGTGTGAAAGTATTTTGCAGACTAATGCCCTTGTAAATGAAGGCCAAGGCAGTCTCAGAGATGGATTTTTCAATACAGAAGAGTACATCTAGCAAAGTGGAAGAGTGTTTCCTAAAAATCCTGTTATTCCTCTCAAGTTAAATCTTCCAAATTAGAACAGAAGGAGAAATTATCCAAAGACAAGCATAAAATGAAGATGAATATAACAGAGGCCAACTCATGAATTGGGACCTAAGATCACCATATAAAGCAGTACACCAGTTTAACTTATTAGACAACCAGTACCAAAATTGAGAAGAAAATGGGCAATGAAGAAAAAGATGATCAACTGATTCAAGAGACCCTCTGCACATAACAAAAGGAAAAACAATAGTAATACCAAGCCTATCCAATCTCATACCAGTTAGAATTCTATCCTGAACAACTAACCAAGCAAAAGCTCCTGCTTTTGGAAGACAAGCAACATGACAAAATAACTTATAGGGCAAGTCCTCCCCCCTACAACTTGTAGACAAATAATTGTACCCCTCCTTAACCAAATATTCCCCCGATTTTGAATAGGCCCAAATAAGCTCATCTTCATTCTCAGAAAAAAGCAATGGGTGTTTCTTTAACTCATCAACAAAAGAAGATTTAAGATCTTGATCCACTAGAAGAAAGTCAATAGATTTCCATCTAGCCACAGGGAGAAGACCCGAGAAATCCACAAAAAAATAATCAGCCGCAAATATACCCCAAGAAGATTTGAGAAGGGACATAAGAGGTGATCAATCCCTAAGGCTAGAAAGTGCTAGGAAACCATTCCAAACTTCCTCCCAAAATCTAGCCTTATGACCATTATGAATGAGCCAGGACAACCTTGGAATAATAACAGATCTACACTTAGCCATGAAATTCCATATTACAGACCCTTTAGGGAGCATAGAAGCAGTAAAAATGGCCTCCCTAGAACAGTTTCTCAAATATTTTGCAAACAATATAGATGCCCACTTGGAAGAGGGTTGTTTATACAACTTCCAAACTAACTTAGCACCAAGAGCCAAATTATGTTTACCAAGATCCTTAGTCCCTGCACCCCCCTTATCTTTCAGAGAACAAACCCTATCCCATGCTAACATAGAGGTCCTATCTTTATTATTAACATTGTCATTCCATAAAAAAGACCTTAATACTGATTGCAGAGCGACCCCAGATTTCTTAGGAGTCTTCAAAACAGATAATAAATAGATTGGAACTGTATTTAGAACAACTTTAATAAGCATAATGTTCCCAAAAAAAGAGAGCCATTTATGAGACCAGGAAAGTATTCTTGAAGAAATGGCCCCCAAAATCCGTTCCCAAAAATTATGCTTCTCCGAACCAGTAAAAAATGGGATTCCTAGATACTTTCAAGGGAACTGGCCAATAGAGAAACCCCAAAAATGAGTCAACCTGGACTGCACCAAAGGGGAAACATTAAGAAAGAAAATCTTAGACTTAGCCCGATTGACCTTCTGACCCAAAAATGAAGAGTAATCCAAAATGATCCTATTAATGACCTTAGCTTCCCCCATAGTAGCTTTACCAAACAATAACGTGCCATTAGCAAATAAACAATGAGAATGACTAGCAGCCATATGATGAATAGAAATCCCCTTCAAGAGGCCACTATCCCTAGCTCCCAAGATAGCTCTACTAAGAGCTTCAACCAGAATAATAAACAGAAAAGGGGACAATGGATCCCCTTACCTAATACCTCTAGATGAAACAAAAAAACCACATGGAGAACCATTCAAAATCACTGAGAACCTGGTCATGCTAATACATGCCTGTATCCATTTAACCCATTTTACCCCAAATCCAAAATTCTTAAGTACACATAAGAGCGCCTGCCAACTTACCCTATCATAAGCCTTCATCATATCCAACTTTAGAATCATAGCTGGAATAGAAAGCTGAGATATAGAATGCAAAATCTCATGGTCCACAATAGTCCCTTCTGTTGTTTCCCTACCAGGGACAAAACCCCCTGCTCCCTCGAAACAATCTTTGGGATGAGCTTAGTAAGCCGTAAAGAAATAGTTTTAGTGATAATTTTATATATAAGGTATTCAATAAAGCAATTGGACGAAAATCCACAAAAGATTTAGGATTCTCTAATTTCAGAATGATTGCAACAAGAGTTGTGTTGAGCTCCTTCAAAATAGACCTATTGCATCGAGCCTCTTCCAAAACAAGGCGAAGGTCTTCCCCAAGAAAAGTCCAACACTTTTCAAAAAAGAGAGTAGTAAAACCATCGGGACCAAGAGCCTTATCAAGTGCCATTGAAAAAAGAACCTCCTTTACTTCTTGAATAGAGAAAGGTGCCATTAGCATTACATTATCCTCATCAGAAATTAGCCTAGGAATAGCAGAAGCAAAGCTATCATTAAAGACAGATGTCTCCGCAGATAGCAAGGACTTAAAAAATCGGACAGCCTCAACAACAATCTCTTTCTCCTCTGTAATAACAACTCCATCAGGATTTTGAATATAGGAGATCCTATTATGTTGTGCTTTTAATTTAGCTGAAGAATGGAAGAATTTAGTATTCCTGTCACCATCACTCAACCATAGATCCCTAGATTTCTAACGTCAATAGATTTCTTCCCTAGAGAAAATTTCCTCAAGTTGAGAATTTAACATTTTATGTCTCTGAAAAGTAGCAGAATCCATACCACAGTTCATAACCGTAGTATTAAGAACATCAAGTTCTTCCTGAATCTTAAGCTTTTCAAAAATATATTTTTAAAATGCAACACATTCCATTTCTTAATCTCTTGTTTCAGAAAAGAGAGTTTCTTGACAAACCGAAACATTCTAGTTCCATAAACAAAGGGAGCCGAGGACCACCAAGATTGTAAAAGCATGAGAAAAGATGGATCTCGAAACCACATTGGTTTAAATTTAAAAGAAGAACGACCAGGAGCTCTATCATCCAAAATAGACAATATAATCGGAAAATGATCAGAACCAGCATAAGGCAAAACTGAAGCCACAACAACTACATTAGAGGAAATGCAATTGGTAGAAACCAAAACACGATCAAGTCTTTCAGCAATCTGCGAGAAATCTTTTCTCCTATTAGTCCAAGTAAATGGACCATTCAAGGTTTTACAATCCACCAAATCATTATTCTACATAAAAGAAGAAAAATCCTCCAAGATACGCTTATTGGGCAAAATACCCCCAAATTTCTAATCATCAGAGGAAATGGTATTAAAATTCCCTCCAAAAACCACAAACCGACCATGTAGGGGAGAAAAGATAATAGATAAAGAATCCCAAAGAGCTTTCTTACCCCCAATTGTCATTGGTCCATACACATTGAACAACTAGAATTTAACATTCGAAATACGACTTTTTACCAAGGCCAACATCCAGAAGGGAGCAGAAACAACCAATTTTAACTCAGTAGACACATCATTCCAAATAAAAGTCAAGCCCCTAGATGCCCCCACAGAAGGGGGGACACAAAAATTTCACAACTTCCATTTAGAAAACAAAAAATCAGCACCCTGACAACTTAACTTAGTCTCTTGCAATAGTAACACATCACACTTCATTAAATCCAACTGCGATTTAATGAGGTGCCTTTTGTTAGGGGCATTTAAGCCCCTAACATTCCAAGACACGATTCTCATTGCTCTCGAGGGGAGACAATTTCTCCCCTCTTCTCAATTGCAAAATCAGAGCTCTCCACAAATAGTTGATTTTGAGTTCACAATTTATTTTTTAAATTTGTACGAAAGAGATTTTCATGAGAAAGACATTAGTTGGTTTTGGAATGACACTTTTTTATTATCTTCTAAGAAGGGGATTTTATACAAATTTTTAGTCGTGAAAGACAATAAAGGAAACAAACATTTGAGTTAAGTGGCAAAATCAACAATTATGTTAATAGGATAGTTGCCAAAGGGCACTTGGTATAATACAAAAAAATTATGTTAATAGGATAGTTACTTCCACTATGACACCATTATCATTACCGTTAGGATCATTATGTATTAGAGAATATATATGTTATCGTAAATCAAGTTTTTCAATTAATGTCACACGTTTTTGATATGTAGATATTATTTATTTTTAATAATAGAATTTATGAAGGCATGCATTTATTTGGCTATCTGCTTCAATTAAATGATTTTTTTAAAGCTTGTAGAAAGGAAATTTATTTTAGATCTTTTAACTACAAAACAAACAAATATTATTTAATTAAAACTCACTTGAAAAATATTTTGGAACTTGTTCAATTTATTTATTTAATTATAAAACACCAAACAAATAAATATTTTTATATTATATTTGATTTGACAGAAGATTTTTTTTTAAATTTATAAATTTATAAAAAAAATTTATTATGGAATGTGACATCTCTTTGTATGGTAATGGGACACTCTTGCCCCGTGGACACTCATTTTACAAAACATGCGACAAAATTAACGCATCGAGATAAGCGAGAATGAACCATACAAGATTGCCATAGATGAAGTGGTTGATTTTGTTTTTACTTGTGTAGTTATTATTATATATATTCCCCTTATTTTTATTTGGGATTTAAAATGTTGAATTTACCAATTTGGTAAATATAATAGTCATTACTACACGTGCTTGTGATTATTATACATAATAACATATGAGACCTAGGAAAAAAAATTAAAAATAGATAGGTTGGTGGAGAAGGTTTATAATAATATTATATTATATTTATAATTGATGAAATATTTTGAGGTTAATTGGCTTTTATTGATGGAGTCATAAATGAGGGTTTTTTTTTTATGATTTAAATAGATTTATCATTATATTATAAGTTGCTTTTTAATTGTTTTTTGGAGTTATAATGGTTGTATTTATTCATGAAGAGAAAATCTATTAAGGATAAGGATGTGTTATTATCAATTTTAAATTTTGTGGTACAATTAGATGGATTTATTAAAAATATAGGTATGACATCATTATTTGAAGATTAGTATAAAGAAGGGTGTAATCTTGGAGATAAGGAATTATATGAAGATGGCATTTAGTGTTATATATAGTTATATGAAGATATATCCTTTATATAAAAATATTACATTTGTTTATGTCATTAGATTTTTGCTTGAAGATAGAAAATATTACAAATATTAATTACTTTTAAAAATAAGAAATTTTAGATTCTTTATTGACTTAATTTTAATTAATTATCCTATAACATACTTTGTGTAACGCCCTGCCAAGAAACCTTGAAGGGATTAAACTAAAACACTTGAAAAAGAGTGTAAATAATTTTTTTTTTTGAACTTTAATAAACTAAACGATGCATTAAGATAAACATTACATTTAATTTGCACAAACGAAAGACTTAACTTAAACTCCTAAAGGGTTTCCTAACATGGTTTACATAATTAAACTAAACATTGCTTAAGGTTAACTAATCCACTTAAGATAATTTAATCATAAAGACTCAATTACACTATACAATGATTATTTCATACAATTGCATGTGATAACATTAATATTGAGCTATGTTTCATTCATGATGATACTTTCCAATACATTACATTAATGATTCTAATAAAGATATATATTTAACCATCTAATTCTCATCAACACATTTCTTTTACATTACAAGATTGAAATAATAGTACATTGCACTTAACCACTAAGTCTCATGAGAATACATAATGTTTACATTAAAATTACATCTTGCCATGAAGGCATACATAACAAATAATACAAATGACCATATAAGGTCCAAGATTTACAAAGATGATCTAGGATGACAAATAGGATCCAGTTGGGAATACGAGATGCCCGAATCCAAAAGAGCAACTGGAACACCTGTGAAGCCAACTCTCGCAAGAAGGAACAAACACACCTGATGGAAAGTGGCACTACCACTCGACCATGTGGCTTAAAAAGAACCACCCCACCATGCTAGGAGATAGAAATAAGACCCACTAGCAAACTACAAGGTATACACACATGGTCTAAACAAGACATCAGAAATCTCACATAAAGAATATACTCCCAAACATGACTCCACAACAAAACTCCAGGTGATATCAACAAGGCTACACACTAGTGACCATAAGGGAAGAGTGTCATCACATAGCTTGGAATGGTTATCCTGGCAGGCCTCCATAGGCGCTGACCCCCATCTTGGGTTATCCTGGTAGCCTCTCCCAAACCCCCGACCCCATCAAAGTCTAATGTAGACCCAAGGAATCCTTTCGTAAGGACAAGGTTGTTGGTTTGCCATTCCAGGCCTTCCTATTGCATCCCGAGTTTGTACTAGCACTCAACCATGAGCAGGTTAAATTATCTTAATTAATGTTTAAGCTACCCAACCCCTAATATATTTTTAGGTTATCACTTAATTATCCAACTTTTGAGGGGCTATCCTGCTAACCTCTTTGGGCACGACCCCCACTCGAAAGCCACTCTTCCTTATGACACTACACAAAAATTTCCAAAAGAACTCCAAGGCAAAAGTACCAAAACCAATTTACAAAGGGAGTTCAAGACAACTGAGAAAACACTTGGTCATACAAGCTCTTGCATAAAGGTTAAACCAACTGGTAAAATACAGTCTACTTAAGAGACATGACCAAAAAGAAAAGACAACACGAAATGTCTAATTTCCACATATAACTAAAAGACTTGCAATATAACTTAAATGCAAAGACAATAAAAAATGAAACAACATCATTGTTTATAACAAGATAAGTATTTATTTTCTCTCCTTCTAGTTCACAATTGACCAAGTTTCAAAAATAAATCATTTATTAATAATAATCTCACAAATATAGTTAAAATATTCAAATCAATATTCGCTATATCCATTAAAAATTCAAAACCACCATTAACACATTGAATCATATACACAAACACACACACACACACATATATATATACGCACACACACACATATATAAATAATATATTTTTATATAATATAAAATAAATCATATATATTATAAATCTGATTTTTTTTCATCAAACTAAAATTTCTATTTTTGTTGGACTTCTTGCGAGAGTTGGCTTCACAGGTGTTCCAGTTGCTCTTTTGGATTCGAGCATCTCGTATTCCCAGTTGGATCCTATTTGTCATCGTGGATCATGTTTGTAAATCTTGGACCTTATATGGTTAGTTGTATTATTTTTAATGTATGCCTTCATGGCAAGATGTAATTCTAATGTAAACATTATGTATTCTCATGAGACTTAGTAGTTAAGTGCAATGTACTATTATTTCAATCTTGTATTGTAAAGAAATGTATTGATGAGAATTAGATGGTTAAATGTATATCTTTATTAGAATCACTAATGTAATGTAATGGAAAGTATCATCATGAATGAAACATAGAGATGTTAATGTTATCACATGCAATTGTATGAAATAATCATTGTATAGTGTAATTGAGTCTTTATGATTAAATTATCTTAAGTGGATTAATTAACCTTAAGCAATGTTTAGTTTAATTATGTAAACCATGTTGGGAAACACTTTAGGAGTTTAAGTTAAGTCCTCTGTTTGTGCAAATTAAATGTAATGTTTATCTTAATGCATCATTTAGTTTATTAAAGTTTTAAAAAAAAATTATTTACACTCTTTTTCAAGTGTTTTAGTTTAATCTCTTCAGGGTTTCCTGGTAGGGTGTTACGCTTTGGACTTTAAAGATTTTTTCATATTGAAGAAAACTTTATTAATATTTGTTTTATTTTTTTCTTAAATCATTTCAATCCACAAAACTTCCCCCTTCTCAAATTTAATATTTTTTTTATCTATATGTCATTTTTTATAAAAAAAAATTTTTAATAGACGGACTAAATTTTCATGTCAAATGGATTTAATATAAGTAATAAGGTTTATTTGAATTAAATGGTAATATAATAATAAGATTTATTTGAATTAAATTCCAAAATAGAAGATTATGTGGGAAGAATAAAGGGATAAAGGAATTAAAAATTCCTTGGGAAGAGGAGGCATGGGAATGTGCAAGGATTTGACATTCCTTGGAAGAGACAAAGTTGGTGCATTTAAGCTTTGGAGGGTGAGATGAGAAAGGCCATTAATGGAAAGAAGTTGAATCATCCCTAATTAGAGTAATTAGGAATGTGCAAGTGATTGGGAGGACAAATTAGGTAGCTTAATGAGGGCTTAGAATGCAGGTGGGAAAGTTAGGAGGATGTGACATGAGGAGAGAGAATGAGTGGAGGAATATAAAATTGAAGAAAATGATAAGTGTGGTTAGAGAGTGATTAGTTAGGCTAGATGATAGGATTATGAAGGGTGATTTGTAGGAATCATGGCACTAGTTAATTAATTGGAAATAATGAACTAATTAGGATTAGATGAGGATATTGGATAAGGTTGGGAATTGAATTGAATTTTAGAAGAATGGGGATTTTATATAATAAATTGATACGGAAAAAAATTAATGAAATATAATTTAACTAATTTTGAGAAGAATAAAGGCTAACATAATTGATGGAATTAATTATGCGAGAAGGGATAAATTAATTAAATATTAATTTAATTAGTTTTGGACGTCTACATGTACATTTATTTATCTCTCATTATTGCTAATAAGATTAAGGATTTTGGAATTTGAATTGTTTTTAGATCTTAAGTTTTCTTTTCAAGACTGGTTTAGCCCCCTCTCAATGTTAGGGTATCATGCCCCCTTATGCCCCTTAGGTAATAACCAATTGAAGATATATTATTCAAGCCATTCTTGCATGAAGTTCCTTTTGGACCTTTCTTTTGACCTCCTTATCCATGCCTTGGTTTATTTTCCCAAGTGGAGAAACCCCAAAAATTAGCCGTGTTCCTTGTTGTCGCTTCAAACTTTTTCTTACCTTCATACTTGCATGCCTTCATTATCACTATTTCCCTAGACTTATTTCTCTTCCCTTGAAAATGTTGCGTAAGTGTAATTTTATCTTCCTTTCAAGCCATTAGAGTTTTATTTCTGATCATACCATATTTGGTCCCTTTTATTTCACCTCCTTGTCACTTGAAGTCAACCTTGCAAATTTCCTAATTCTTATTATCAAAATTTTAGGTTGTTGAATTCCTCAATCCCTTCACATCTATTTTGGCATTCATCCTTTCACTTTCCTAATATCTAATCCCTAAAATACAATTCTAAGTCATCCATCTAATAGAATGCCCAAATGGGTGTCCCCAACCCTAATTTGAAGAAGTTTGGGTCCAAACTGGATAGTTTATAGCCAGTCAACAATTATGAAAAGTTCCAAGAACCTTAGTAGGCCCCAATGAGGTTCCTACAACCATTTGAACCATTAATGGCTCCCAATTATAGGTGAACCTTTGATCGTAGGGAAAAGAAAGTGCTAAGGAAAAGAAGAAGTAACCAATCGACACTTTGTTAGGTTCTTGAAACCACTAGAATATTCAAAATGGTTCCATGTTTCTTCTAGTTCAAGCTCAACCCCAAAAGAGAAGAGATCACGTGGTGAAGAAAAATCATGAAGGCCAGTGACTGACATATTCCTCTAGTTCCTAGAATCAGTGGAACCTCCAATAGGTTCCTAGTTTTGGGAGAACTCTCAATTCTTAATCAAAGAAAATTTGGCTAAGGAGAAAAGATAAAGAAATATTCCAATGCCAATCAAGAAAAACAAAAAGGATGAAGCTATAAAATAAAGAAAAAATTGATTGTGTTTGTTGGGGCTTCTAATGGTTCTCAAAATCGGTGAAATCATTGAGAAGATTCAAAGTTGTCAGTTTGGACTTGATCAATGACAGGTAGAAGGAAAAGTAGCATTGGAGATTTCTACTATTCCAAGAACCATAGGAACCCCCAACAAGGTTCATGATCCCCCTCTTTCCTCTGAAATGTGATGGTATGATGAAAGAATAAGGATCTGGTCAACTACTGAGGGGGGGGGGGGGGTGAATCAATAGATAGAATTACTGATAAACTTTCACCTTACTCAGAAATAACCTCTCAAGTAAACTTAGAACTATAAAAGCAATATCTTTGTTAGAATTAAACTGTCAAGATAAATCGGTTGACTATTACAACAGATAACAGTAAACAACTTGAAACTCACAATCATCCAAATACTTTTACTTGACATAAGCAAAACCTTATTTTAGATTCTTACTGGTTAACATAACTTATCAAAGTGAAATAAGTAGTTAAGAAATTCAACCATAGAAACACAACCACAAAAACATTCACCACTTGACAAAATATTTTTGATGTGGAAACCCAAATGGGAAAAACCACGGTGAGATGTAACTCACAAGATAATTATCTAAACTCTTCTGAAGTTCACCTTGTTAGGAGCCAAGCCTGTTAAAGCTTTTACAAAAAGTCCTGTTAAGAACAAATCTTGTTAGGGACCACCCGGTTAAGGGATTAACTATATTGCCTTGTTAGAAGAAATACCCTCTGAGGAGTAACCTTTGTAAAGGATTTAGAATCCAAGCTAATGGATCACCTGGTTAGAGGATTTGAATTACACCAATCTTGTTAGAGCTTTCCTGGTTAGGGGATTTAACTACTGCAATTGTTAGAAAACAATAGGAGTTTGTTGATCTGTTAGAATAGCACTTCACTTGCTTGTTCGGATCCTTTTCATGCTCCTATCTGCCTTTACTCAAACTACAAATGCATCATCCAGTTCGACAACCACACACTCAATTCAACTTTGCCAACACTTAAACTAAAATAACTCATTGACCTTATAAACAAATCAATTAGGTTGATAACACAAAAAAAACATAATTCTCTCATAGAGATTACAAACAAGTCGGTTCAGGTATGATCATTGGATTACATAACAATCTCTACACATCATTCAAGAAAGCCTCAACCGCTCCTTGATCACTACTTCATCAAACTCAGTAACTCATCACGTGCTTTGCATTACATGCAATATACTTGCTCATTCCCAAGATAAAAAACATTAATTCAACATGCCAAAAAATCTTTGAAACTCTCCTCATACAATATGCATACATGTCATAATCATTACCACTCATCATCAGATCATAAATCAATATAACCAATTCACCAAACTTAATCTATTAGGGTTTATCAAATCAACATGTAGGGTTTACCGGTTCAACTCTCCAAAACTTAGCAATATCAGTTCACTCCACAAACTTACCTACTAGTTACAGTTCCTTTCACTTAGCTCTTCCCACCGGTTACAAAACAACATTATAACAATAACATTACCGATTAATTGACATCAATGACAACATAACAAATCATTAATGCAATCTTCATGTAAATGCCAACAAAATTCTTGATAAGTGAAAAGGGAGAAGCATTAGTGAAGAAGAAAGGTTGGAATAAAATGAATAAGGGAAATGAATGCTTGTCAATGGTTCTAGTGGTTCTTGGAACTGGTGGAACCCCTAACTAGTTCTTATGGTTTATTTATGCATTATTTGGCACTTTTTTGTGCACAACTCTTCAGCAACATATTTAAAAATTTTAAAGCCTAACTAATCAAGAAGGCCTTATGAGGGGATTTTTAATTCTTTTTTATGTGATTTCTAGGAAAGTGTGGTGCCTATGCTTCTTTATTACTTGTAGACCCACTTTTTGTTAGAGACCATCCTCTAAATCATGATTTTGTGGGAACCTTTGCAATTTCATTTATGTTGTGGTATATGTTCCACCTACAATTCTTGATGCCCTTATTTTGGTCTACAACATTTCCACTAGTTTTAGTTCCTCACCAGAGTAAAGATAAGTTCACTTCTCATTGTTGTCTTCTTCCTTAATTTATTTCTCGAAGACATGCATTTTTGCAACTCCATTATTGTAAATGGGCTTCATGCCTCTATATTAATAAAATTGCCTTTTCCACCTCTCCTCACATATTTTGTTCTATGCAAGCTTTATTTCCTCTACGAATGTATATTTATTTATTTATTTTTGTGGTATAATTGTTAGGATTCCCACAGATACTGAGAATGGGGAGGTTGAATCAGTATCTAACCAGTATGAGCAATTTTTCAACTTAAAACATGCAGAACATATTAATACTATGTACCGGTAAACAGAAAGTAATGCTATAAATAGAGATAACAGTAACCACATGAAAAACACACCATAACACAATGACTTAATGAGGAAACCCGGCATGGGAAAAACCTCTGTGGGATTTGTGACCCACAATATTCACTTATTGGCCAATAAGAGAATATTACTGCTACAAGAGGGGCCTGCACATGCAGGAAGGCCAAGTGCCTAGAGCTCACTACTCAAATACAAAATGGGAAGTCTCACTGACTTAGAAAATGGATTATATAAATCTAGTGTCTTGTACTGCTTCAAAATAGCATCTATAATACTAGATCCAATACTGGTTTTTGCTCTGCTTCTTACATAAACCCTTAACCTATAATTTGCATAATAGGTCTGCTAATTACATTCTTCCATAATAATCCTACATTCTCACAATGTTCTATAATGAAATCTCTTATATTAGAGTCATTTTACATCTTGCCAAGTCGGCTTACAATGTTTTTATAATAATAAACAAAATACATTATCAATAAAATTCTTGTCGGCTTCCTGTACCGGTATGCTTCCTTTCACTACCGGTGTTGGTGGTCTGAGTGCCAGCGTAGAGTCTGATCTTGCTAATGCCAGTGGAATGCCTTGTCGGTGTCATAGGATTGTAAGGTTTCCATCAATGACAAAACCTTCAATCACCTACAATGTCTCATTGGAGTGTGCATTTGCCAACAATCTCCCCCTTTGGCATTGATGGCAACACTCATGAGAAAATTCAAAAAGTGTGTCCAAAAATTGAAGTCCAAAAATATGTGTACCAAAAATGTATGAACTCCCCTGAGCAGATGAGTCCTTTACTGATTATTTTCTCATTCCACTACTCCCCCTTTGGCATCAATGGCAAAGGTTGTCAAGGTGTCAATAGAGTGTGGTTTTCTATCTCAACCTTGTAACTGGGTGGTTACAATTTGAAAAAGATCCACCAAAATTAAATTTAGGCTTTCAAGAAACTTCTTACTATCTTTTATTGCTGCCTCTGTTCTTTGAACTGTACCGGTGAGGTGCTGCATTTGCTCTACCGATGTTTTTTGTCCCTGTACTAATGCTTCAGATATTTCTTTCCTTAGACATGCTGAGTAGTCCAACTTTGGACTTAATCTCCATTTCAGATCCTTAGCCTTGCTTTTTATTTTCTCCTTTTCTCTTTCTAACTTTAGTAACTCTTCCTCAAAACCTGTTATCTTTTGCTCAAAAATTGATAATGAATGAGATGAATTAATAAAATTGTTAACTAGCTTAATTATTTCCTCCTGTATCTTGCTTATTTTCTTATCAATGTCAACTGTCAAAAAGTTTGTCTTGCAAGTGTCTCTATACAAAGTTTTGAATTCCTTAAGTGTGTTGCACAGTTCTGGTAGAAGTGTGTCAAATTCCCTTGTACACTTCTTTATTTGATCCTCAAAGAATTTTTGTTTTTCCTTTTCTAACTTCTCTTTGAATGCATCTTCCCTTATTTGCTCAACTGTCACTGTGTTGTCAGTAATATACTTAGACAAAGTGTTAAGTTGACTCAATAAATCCTTATTATCTACATTGCATTTTGGAGCTATCATCTTTAAAATTGGGATTGTGTCATCTATAGCTTTATAAACCTGTGAACTACAATCTGTTATTTTCTTCAAAGAATCTAAAAGAACTTCAGTTACATTGGTTGATTTAAATCCTGTAGAAGAGGAACCAACATACTGAATTCCATCGGTGGGAGCACTATCCATGCTTGTAGTGACCTCTTGTAGGTCAGTTTGTGTATCCATTTCCTTAACCAATGGTTTACCTTGTTCATTAGATGTTGGTGGCACTGATTCTACATTACCCTGTTGTTGTTCTGGAGCCTGTTGCTCTGCTTGTTGCCCTATTTGTGTCTCTGCCTGTTGTCCTATGTTATCATCTGTCGGTCTTTCTTGTGTGTTATCAATGTTGTCAGTTACCGGTGGCTCACTAGCCATATCTATCTTACCGGTTGTGTCTTTGTCTACTACAATGTTGACCTTTTGAGTATCAGCATCCATAGTATATAGTACCTCAGAGTTAGGATTAGTATCCTCTTGTGATACATCCATACTATCATCTACCGGTTGATCTTCGGTTGTTTGTATCGGTGGAGCATCTGTGGGAATCCTAACAATAATATGTAAAATCCATTTTTAGGGGTTATTGGTGGATTCTTTCTTCCCTCTCAATATTTTTCAAACACATTCATCTTCATATTTATCCTCAAAAATTATGCAGTTCTCTCAATATTTAATTATTTTATTTGCATTGTAGGGGGTAAAAAATAATCATTATGAATTTATGTGCATCACCACCCCTTCCATTTTATGCATTCTTTCTTCCCCTTTTATTAGCAATTAGCATAATAGGATTAGGTTTAATGTTTATTTAGTGTTAGGTTGGACGAAAACTACTTCATCTAGGTTAGAAAGTAAGTTGTCCTTATGTGGAGGTTTGATCTCACTTGCAAGGATCCACACTTTGAGATAATTTCTATGTTTCATTAGAGTGCTAAACATGTTTTCTAGGTTGCAATTCTAATTGACAATATTTTTTGTCATGCTAAATAGTACCAATGTGATGAGATTTATCTTATTATATTGAGATACTGGTGTAGTTCTTAGAAATTGTAGTTATTGAATACATCAAACAAGCACCTGGTTACTTTGCATACTTAAAGTCTCTTTTTTTAGACCATGCTAATGTTTCATATCAATTTAAATGAGAGCACCACATAAAACTGGGATTTTCGAGTTCATAGAGCTACCTTTACCTATATACTATAAGAGAAAACATTACATAAAACTCTCTTCACATTCAAGGATATAATAAAACCTCTTTCTATTAGTATTTTATCTCTAAATACAATAGAAAATTCTATGTTTCCCCCTATGGATATCCATAGAAATCATGTTTTCACCACTTCTAATTGTGGTATTCTTCTCACCCTTACTAAAGAGAATGGCTGACCTAAAAAGAGTCTCATACTTTACTAGTTAAAAAAGTGATACCGCCCTCATATGTTATATCTAGGATGTTGTAAAAAATCTTTCTGCATAATGTCATAAGAGACAATGTAGTTGTTGTGCTTCTTGAAACTTGCTTGAAGGGAAAACAACTTTAGTGGTACAAGGGATTGCAACCATCTTCTATTCATTACTAGGATGAGATAGGATATAAAATTTTCCAACAATTTAAAGATTCAAGTGACCATCTCTCCCTTATGGAGAAACTCACTACTATCAAAATATATCATCATGAATTCATGGGAGATTTAAGTTTTATATTTAAGAAGATCTAGGATAGAATCCTTGCACTAGTCAAGCCTTCTCCCAATAATGCTTTCGTATACTATTTGAGGGCTTTGAATTGTGATGTTATTGCGATGATACAATGTATGAGAGGAAAGACCTTCCCTAATGCATATGATGTTGTTATTAGGGAAGAAAAATATTTAATTTAGGATTTTAAAGTAAATACTTAACCTCTTATACCTCTATCCCCTATAAATGCACACTGATCCCATCTTTGCACTTATCTTTACCACTATGAGTAAACCAATTCCCCCTATCTCTCCTTCTAGCGAGCTACATAATATGAAAATCTAGTTCAACGCATTACTAATGAGCTAGCATATTTTAAAGGGAAAAAAGCACAAAATAATAGACCTTACTAGTCTCATAATCATACATTCCAAGAAAATAGGTAGACCCTACCAAGGAAACATGCAAAGGAATAATCAAATAGGTTATGCTAGACCTCCAAATTTTGTTAATTTGACTAGTATGAGATCTTAAAAATCTCATGTTCCTATATAAAATAACTTAGTTTAGGAACATGAATGGCATTTTTCATGTAGCCATCACCACAATCAAAATACCTACCAAAATGGGATCTTTAGTCAAAATTTGGTGGCACAAAATGTGTCAACAACTTTGGGACAATAGGTTGGATAATGTTAAGAAGGAATTCTAGATCAAGAGAAAGGTTAATGTGACTACTATATGATGAACTAGGATGAAGATGAGGTTTCTAGAGATGGACAAATGTAGTTGGAGTCCATTGTGATGATTTGGTGTAAGGATAATTTTAATGATATGGGACAATAGGAATTCCTACTCAATGATAAGGTCAATGAAGATCCCAAATGTAATGATAGTTGTAGCACCTTCAATGTAGAGAATTGTGTATGTATCATGAAGGAACCAATTGGATCATATCATGGACTTGATTACTCATTACATACACCGACATGTGACAAGAAGGATCAAAATAAAAAAAAATTCTTTGATGTCTTGCCTTCTTTTGTTCCAATTTTATAGTTTGAAACTTAAAATGTTGTGGTTTCAATAGTGGATATGGAGGATGTAGTGTGCCATGGACCTAAACATGTGCTATCTAGTTACAAAGAAGAAGTTGCTGAAGCAAAGGGACAACTAGAATAATTTAGTTCTTCATTCTATGTGTCTCATAGACCCAAATTTTGTGTTGATGAGATATGCACCAATACATGTGCATATGATGTATGTTGGTTCTTTATTTTCCCTAAATATGATAATATTGAATATGAGGTCTTCAATTATGATGAAAATGCGACCTTTTGTATTGGGGATAGTGTTCCTTAGCTTGAAGGCTTCACTTAAGACCAAAATACTAATTTAAATGATGTTGAGTAGCAACACATATGTGAAGAAGGTAATTCTCGTGTTGCTCAGTTTGATATTATACTCAAGATTCAATGTTTTTCATTTGATGTCCATGAGGAAGATCTTTCCTATCTATGTTAATAGACAAGTATGACATACTTTTATCACCATGTGAGCTATAGAAATTCTCTTTTTCCTTTAGTTCATATCATAAGGAGGTCAATGATTATAATAGAAGTGTGTCTTTGTGTGCAAAAAATATTTTTTCCTCCACAAGTGACATTTCTTTTGATGCTATTTTTTTTGTAAAACTATTCACCCCTATTGTTGTATGTGCACTTGATGCATCATAAAATGACTCTAACACATGTTTTATGGATTCCCTATATTGAAAAGTTTTACAATGATGTAATCCTTTACTACATAAGCAATATGTGTGGCTCCATGCATGCAGACATAAATTATTAATAGTTGTGATTGGGTAATGAATATAGTTATGGTTTGAGGGAGATTAACTTCTCCAAAAGACTTGTCTTTGACATGGGAAAACATAGAAACTAATATTTTTATAAATAATGTATATTTTAGTTTAATTGCCCTTTCTTACCAAGAAGGGCTACTGCACAACCTGTAATCTCATTAGGAGACTGGATGATCTAGGATTTTTTGTTTTCCTCCATGTTCTTTTTTCACATGTTATCCAATTTTTGCTGTGTTTTGAGCTCCCCTTATTTTTTCGAAGATCTATGAATTTATTACCAATAGAATGAGAAGGCCTTTGGATTCACAGATTAGAAAGAAATCATCTCATAGAGGTTACCAAAATTGTAGTGCCCCTCCTTGATTTATATTTATTTTGTGCTTTGATATACTTGCTTAGACTCTTTGATGATGGTGTTTTTATTGATATGTATGGCTCTATTTATATTTCATATTCTTATAGTTGATGCTAGATATTTAAATGGACATTTGATACATTATGATTTATATGGATGATGATATATCCTCAATTATTATGATGGATTGACTTACATTTAGTAATCTATATGCACTCATTATTCATGGATAGATTATATTGCTTATGATGACACAATGATATCTTGTTAGTGCTAACCTCATTTAATGATTATATTGGATATGTTGATGTTATGATTGTCATGATTGCCTTACTACTATATTCGTGATAAGAGACGATGTCATACCACTCATCGCAAGCATGATATGGTGTTGCAATTGTCTTTTACTTGTCTGAATATAATATTATATAGCAATGTACATGTAGCCTTGTGGATATTGGTGGTTGCAGGATTGCAAGTATTAGACATCAACTCCACTTGGTCTCATAGGTCTGAGCATGTCTTTATCCCAATGGCAAGTTTATTGGAGGTGACATGAGTTCTTTCTACACACTCTAGGCTTAGTTCATACCTTGTCAGTTTAGTGTCTTGGTGTGAGTCGTCTTGTTAGTGTCATGTGGTATAATGTTCAATCCTTCTATCGGGTTGCCTTGTGAGTTTGATTATTAATTAATTAATAATTAATTGATCCATATAGTTTATTAATATTAAATTAATTCAATATCAATTTGTGATATTTAATTATTATTATATGATTTAAGTATTGAGGCTTATTATTTACTAATGTTTATTTGAGCATTATTATTATAGAGCCTTTGTGTTTAATTATTGTGGCTTTATATTTAATTGGGTGCTTATATTATTGTGCTCATGGTTTATTTAATTATTTGGCTAGTCTTATTATTTAATTCCTTTTTACCCATTTGATTTTTTATTTATTCTGCCTACCTTCCTTTGCTATTCGCTGTGAGATTTGGGATTTGAAATAATATTATTTTATTCTTTCTCACCCCGATTTTGGGTATGATAGGTATGATTTATTATATTCTTGATTATTTTTTATTGGTTGAGGAGATTGTATAGTTTTTGGATTAATTTTTGTAAATAGAGTTTTCTGAGGATTTGCGAGGGTTGGCTTGCTAGAGAAATAATTGCATTTTCTGAAGATTTCTTGGTTTCAATTTTGGATTTGGATTTGGGAGCTTGGCTTTGGACATTGGCTAGATTGTGGACTGGATATTATGCTTCTTTAGATTTCTAAGACCATTTCTTCTATTACTAGGTCAAAGGATTTTACCTTCTTGTATTTTCAATTTGAAAGATTGTATGCTATGTGTTTGTGGGAAGAATTATGGGGAATGTTGGGTGAATAAAATAAAGATTTGTGTGATGTTATATTTGAATAGCTTGATTTTAATTGGGAGTTGGGATCTTATTTCTCTATGATACTATGAATGTTTGAGCCTGTATGGCTGTGCTTTTTGTTTGTTGGAGTTGAATACCTATGCACTGTTGGATTTTATCATTGTGCCTTAGAGGTCTTGAGATTTTGATTTATATCCTATGCCTTTGGATATTTGTTTTGGAATTTTGTTAGTTCCATGATTCTATGCACTATTAGAATTTTGTCTTGTCAAGAGTTTTCTTCCTAGGAAATTTTTGATGTATATGTAATGTTGTTTATTTATTATTATGTTTCTTTGATCATGTATTATATTATACTTGTTTTGGTTGGCTCTAGCATCACTCCCGTGAGTTTATTGCATTTTGGACTTAGTCATATATTTTCATCTTTGTTTTCTGAGTCTTTTATGTCTCTGACATGAATGCACTATAGTTTTGCATATATGCACTATATTTTTATATATGAGCTATTATGTGACCTGTATGCACTACAAGACTAAATGTATGCATTGTTTCCCTATGTATATGCATTGTAGGGTTGATCATAAGTGCTGAAGGGTTGTGTATATGCACTAATCTGGGTCTCATATGCATGATTCTGGTAAATAAATGTGTTTTTAGTCTGAGTATATGCACTGACATCTTGTGTGGATGCAATGTTTAATTTTGGAAATGCACTAGACTACTCTGTTTACTGTTTTGTGGTCTTTTTCTCAGTCTAGGTCATTTTTTCTGGGTCTGTAACTTGTATCAAAGGCCATATTTTTTATTTCTTGAGTTGATATATTATTTTGAAATGAATTATTAACCATTTTATGGTTCCAGAGAGATGGATTTGCCTTGTTGTGGATGATTGTATTACTTATGTCTGAGCAACAAGGATCATGCCTTGCTCATGATAATTGATTATTTATGAGGCCCTTGATTATATTATGTGATTTGGCATTATGGTATTTTGGTTATTGATTCAAATTTGATTATTTAAATGTGGATTCTATTATGGGAATTTTAATGATCCCCCTCCTTCTTGTTGTTGTTGTTACCTAAGGTCTTGGAACATGATTAGGGGGAATGGGCTTCCATGTGGTTGTTGGGTTCATGAGAGATAGGCTACCAAGAGGTTCCTTGTAATGATGATTGGGCTCTAGATCACTAGGAAAACATTGGAAGTTTTCTTGATTAAGTAAGTGATAACCTTAATAATTAGTTTAGATGGATTGGGTATTTAGGATTCATCTAAACAAGATAATAAATTGGTTTGGTGCCCCATCCTATAGCCCTAGAGTGGAGAGTCGGTCCATGACATTCAGAAGGCTATGGAAACGGTAAACTGAACTTCCTTGATTGTAGGTTGAGTTGGTTTCGCATGACTATCAAGTGTAATGGGTGGAGATATAGTAATCAAGTGGAGATCCTGTAGTTCTTCCTTCTATGTGAGGATAGCATGTGATGATACTCTTCCCTACATATGTCCTTGTTCCTTATGCTTTGTTTGTTTGATAGCCTTTGAGATTTTTATGCTTTTGATCTAGCCTTGTGCAATGATTTGGGATATTGAAATGTGGTTGTTGTTATGTTATTTCCTTTGGTTGTTAGGTGCCATCCTAGGTCTAGAGTGTGTGTGGGACCTTGTGTCATTGTTTGGAGCATGAGCGGTGGTTCCTTATTGGTTCCACATGGTTGGGTGGTTTGATACCTTCTTCCATTAGGATGTTCTCTTCATTGGATGTTCATTGTGTGGATGTGGATATCCTATCTCTTTGGCTTGTTTGTGATTCCTTGGAGTAGATTGATATATGATGTACTCTTATATTAGTTGAAATGCATTATTGTAATTATTTATCTTGAGGTATTCATAAATGTAATTGGATACTATGTACCTTGATGTAGGATGATTTTGTAATCTTGTAAGATTAGCTTGAAATAGATGACTATCCATATGGATAGTGTTTATGGTTCTTGTTATTAAAGAAAGATATTCTCTTATTATACTTTCTTTAATTTATGTGATGATGTATTGATTATCATGAGTGAATGTATGGTATTTGTCTTGATATGGAAATGGATTAGCTATGTATAAATGATGAAAATTTGGGATAGGAATATTTGGATTTGGTGTACTTAAAATGAATCTAAAGAATGAATAGTAATTGGGTATATGATAGCTTGTGTCCATGGTAGTATAACTAAATGAATGATTCTTGTGTTTATTGAAGATTTAAATGTTAGAAATGAATGTTAGAAGGATTAGGATATGATAGAACTATTATGATGATATATTTATTCATGTGTTTATTTATATGCTAAGTAATGGCGTTGGAATACCTTAAGGAATGATAATCTATGACATGTCATTTGTTTCCACTTACGTACTTGTGTGCTTATGATCTTGATTGTAAGATGTTATGTTTCTTTGAGTTGTGTATGATGCATTGGAGTACTTTTTTTTTTCTCTATTTATATCTTAGATGGAATATTTATCTAGGGTATTTTGGTGAACATTACAAAAATATTAAAATTTCATACCTCCCTTATAGCCTATAAGTAATAATTGATTTTAAAGATCTTACATAGGCCATTCTTGGATGAAGTTTCTTCTAGACCTTATTTTAGAGATCTAGACCTTAGTCTATTACCCTTAGGTGAAATTTTTTAAAAATTGATGGAGTGTTCCCTATCAAGGTTTTTAACTTTTAATTACTCTCATACATGGGTTCCTTTGATATATCTATCACCCTCAACTCCCTACTCTTCCCTTGAAAATTTTCTTAAGTGTAATTTTATTGGCCTTTCAAGTTTTATTTTCATTCATATCATATTTGGTCCCTTTTATTTCACTTCCACAATGATCAAAGTCCACCTTAGAAAAGGACTAAGTGTTCCCCTTATTGAACTTGAAAATTTTCTACTTCATCCATTCCTTCATCCCTATAATGCCCACCAAGAATACCCTAGAGAAACTATTTGACTAACTAGAAAATAGAGATAAATTTATTTTAAAAGAGATACCATTACAACACATTAATCTCAATTAAATAATCTATTAATTAAACATGATCTTAATAAACATAATTACGCAAGCACAATTAACTTCTAACATATAAACTTGCATTCCCTAGGGTATCTCATTGTCATACTTAACATAACATTAAGACCTGACAACATCAAATATCACTAGCACACAATTTCCATTACTTAACCTTAAATACATCTCATCTAAAGAACATATGAAAGAAACCATATAACTAGTCCTTTACTCATACATGAAATAATACCCATTGTCACTTTTAAACCATAGGTTCATTTTAATACACCAAATCCAAATGTTCCTAAACATCATTCCCAACAACCAGATATATCAGAAAAACTCTATAACTTAATCAAAACCATTCCTTAATAGAATAAACTAAATAAATCCTCATTACATGTTCACATATTACATATTTTACATAAGACATCTCATACAAGGATGATCAATATAAATAAACATTATTTACTCAATGATTAATCATAGCCTCTAGCTACAAGAATAATTATCTAGATGCCTAATAAAATGATATCTCCCAATCATGGGAATAGTGCATAGTTGCATCATGCATCCAAGCACAACTGAAGAGACAAATAATCCTCAATCACGCACATGAGCATCCAATGAGAAGATCCCAATTGAAGAAGGCATCAAGCCACCCAACCATGTGGAACCAAAAAGATCCACCCCCTTGCTCTAGAGAATGATATAAGGTCCCACACACACTCTAAACCTAGTCTGGCACCTAACCTCAAAAGAACATAAATAAAAGACTAATTCACAATAAGAACAACATTATAAGACAAACATATTACACCACAAGGCTCAACCATTAATAAAAAAACCACCAAAGGCTACCATCGAAACAAAGGCTAAGCTAGTAGGACACATATAGGAAAGAGTGTCATCACATGCTACCACATCAAATGGTTTTCCTGGTAGTCTCTAGACTATAGCACCCAGTGATACCCATGCGGAACCAACTCAACCTTCGAGAGAACAAGAGTATGGCCATGCCAACCAATGGCCTTCTCAATCTCATCTTGATCCTGAACTAGCACTCTAGGCCATGAGTGAGGCTCCACAAATCATATTATTATCTTATTAATATGAAAGCTACTACCTAACCCTCCTAGATTAATTAATTAATTAGGGTTATCACTTATTTACTACATCCAATGAGATTCCCTGGTAGTCCCTCTCAAGACTTCAAGAATCACTTGAAAGCCACTCCCCCTATCATGTTCCTAAACATTAGGGTATAACATAAATATACATAGAATCTCAAGAACTGCATAATGCATTCATCCAAAGGCTCTATAAACTAATCCATAATCATAATTGAATCCATATGCCAAAATTCCAATAGCCTTATACATGATCCAAATCATGAAGACAATAATCTCAACATGAAAATATATCCAAAATGAGATTCCATGAATTCAAAAACATGGCATAACCAATACCAAAATCCATATTGGAACATATATCCAACTTAGAAACAAATAAATAAATATTGGAACAATGCAAGAAATCATAGAAAACCTAGACATAAACCTCTAGTTTGACAGACTATAAAAATCGACACAAAAAATCAACTAGTAAAGACAACAACAAAACAATGCCTTTGCACAAAACTATGGCCCATTCACACAAAACTCTAGTGCTTTCACAAATTTGTTTAGTGCATATGTTGTGCAGAGTAGCACTTACAACACCCAAAATGATGGATCTTACATATAAAATGACACATCTGACAAATAAAATGGCACATCTAACATATAATTTGGTGCATTCATCACCCAGAACAATGCATACACAATATTATTACTACTTATCAGATTGCCATTAGTTTTATGTCAAAGTTATACTATATACTCTAGTCGGTTATCTATTACCAAGATATTCAGTCAATATGCACAGTCTAGTTGGTTACAGAAGAAAGTAGTCACAGAATGCAGTATACACTGAGTTGTCTACCAAGTATCTTTACCTGTCTACCGAGCAGCAAAGATGACACACTGAGTTGATATACACTAAGTGAAATGTGTTACCAGATTCATTGAACCTAGACATGCAAATGAAAACGTGTTACAAGATCGAGGCACATCTAACTGTTATCACATTGGAAATTGCACTTAAAGATTGTGTATGATTTTGATGTCATCTAACCAATGAAATGATTTGCATGGTTATTCATTCAATAAATCATGTTTGTAAGATTGAAGCAATGAAAGGATCACCGTCATAAGAGATCTATTTATACAGCATGAGTTAAGAGTTAAAGAGGTGTGTGCATGAGTGTAAGAAGACTGTTACAGAGACACAGAGGTCATCGGGAAGGTTTTCAGAGAATAGTCAAAGAACAGAGTAAATAGAAGGGTTTACCGAGTTACTATATGTGTTACCGAGGTATGCTATAAGCAAGGTAATCTTATTCTGAGCACATAGAATCTTCTATAACATTCCAAATGTAAAGTTGCATATATTTGTAATAATTTTATTATAATATTTTGAAGTTGTAAGAGAAACCTTTAATAGGGTAAAAGACTCTAATCAAGTCTATAAATTGTAAAACCTCTAACCAAGTGCAACATTTAGATGAAGTGTTGTAAAATCCTTTAGCAAGGTAGATCTAACAGATCTTGTTACTCCTAACAGGGTATGCTATCAGAAATAGCTAAACATGTAGCTCTAACTGAGCACTCTTTATTATTGTAGTAGTGAAGTTGTGGGTGCCATCCCCACTACAGTTTTTCTCTCTAACCAAGAGTTTCTGCGTAACCAAAATATATGTGTTATGGAGTGAATCATGTATGATTGTTATCTATTTGTTTTAGCTTTATATCATGTTACTGCACTATTCAGTTTATGCATAACAATAAAGTTATTGTTGAAGAAATGTTTTGAAGTACTAATTCACCCCTCCCCTCTCAGTACATTAGCTTTCCATATTGGGCCTAACAATTGGTATCAAAGCTTGAATCTTGGAAAAGGGTTTAACTACCTAAAGAGAAAGATCTTATCAATGGAAGGCTATAAACAATCTCAGAGGATTGTGTATCTGCAAGAAGAGTTGGATCATGCTAATCAAGTGATTGCAAACATGCAAAGGTAAATGCAAAAATCTCTGAAAGTGAGAAGAAGATTATCTGATGATTTGCAGGACTCTCAAGAGTTAGTGGAACAAATTGAGACACCATCTGAGAATAGTATATCTGAAGAAATTGATGAAATGACTGGAGTATTGAAAGAAAAGAACAAAGCACTGGCTGATGAACTAAAAGAAATGAAAGTAGAACATGAACATTTCAGCACATAGATGACTGAAAATCTTGATGCATTGAGGACAACTGAGGATAAAGCAAGAGATTTAGAAAGAGAGAAACAACAACTTGAAATCTTAGTATCTGATAAAAATGATGAAATCACAAGGTTAACTGGAATTCAACAAAACCTATCAGATCAACTAGGTTATGCACATCATGAAGCAATTCTGAAGAATGATGAGAATCAAGCATTGAAACTTGAAGTATCAAAGTTAATCGATGAACTTGAAACAGAGAAGAAATCCAAAGAAACACTGAAGAAGAGTTATGAAGCATCAAAGATGTTGGATGAGCAACTGAATACAAGATGACCCAATAAAGATGCAGGACTTGATTACAAAGGAAAAGTCTCTACCAAGAAAGGAATTCATACTAGTGAGAGATGAGAATCATCAAAGCAAGCTGGAAACAAGAATAACATCAAAAGAAAGAAGCCTATTTGCAACTACTGTGGAAATCAATGTCACACTGCCAACATATGCCAAATCAGAAAAGGTAAGCAACCGAATGTCACTAAGTCCAATGGTTATTGTTACAATTGTGATAAATATGGTCACACATCTAATCAATGTAGGACAAAGTCTGTTAACAATTATCAGAAGGCAAAATTCAAAGGGTTTTGTAAAAACTGCAATAGATATGGACATAATACTAAGAAGTGTTGGTTTAAGCAAAAGAACTATATGTGGTATACACACCGAGCAAATGCTAGAGGTTACCGAACTCACACAGATCCTTATCGACAATATTCTGCAGTACCATGGGATTACAATACAAGGATATGGTGTGAATGTTGTGGAAGATATGGACATATAAGTGCCAACTATTTTATAAGGTTTGGAATGAACAACCGAAGATGTATGGCATGTTTTTATTGTCACAAAGTAGGACACTTAGCTGGAGATTGCAGAGATCAACCTAGAAAAGACACTGAAGAAATAAAAGAAAAATTAAAGATGATTTGGAAAAGGAAGGAAATTATGTCAAATGAAGAAAGCACCTTACCTACCGAGTTAGGTGCACCTATTCCAAATTAATCGGTAAAGGTATGAAGGGACTGCATTCTCTGAAGGTTAAAATCTTAACAGTTCCTATTCTATTTATGTACTTAATTCAAAATATGCATAATTAAGATGTATTAGTAAGTTTGAAATTCTATCAAAGTCTTTTGAAGTACTTTACAGGAAGTCTGTCAAGTCATTGAATACATGAAACCTGTCTAGTCGGTGAATGAAGGAAGTTTGGTTACTTGGTCAAAATAGAAAAAGGAGAGTAAATTGGTTAAAGAGGAACCAAGTGCATTTAATATTTTGACCTAACCCGCACAGAGCCCGATAAGGTGTTTTGTGTACTTAAAAGTATTTTCACAGTCATTTTCACTTACCAAGTTTTTGAGAAAGCAGAGCAAGCGAATCTAAGGAGATCAAACATCCTACAAAGCAAATTCAAGGTATTTACATCAATCTCAACACATTGTTAAGCTGGTTTACTGATCTTATCTAGTTGCCATTATCTGCTAAGTATAAAGCGTCTGTCATTTGAAATCCTGAAACCCTAAGGACTCTTTGCTAGTTTTTATTTGAAATCCACAATGGCACCCAAGATCTAAGGTCCCATAGCTATCAAGAATGTAGAAAAGCCCTCACTAAAATACTCTTTGACTCCCAAAGTCGCTTATGAACCGGATGATAAAACCGCCTTTTCACTCATCCCAGATAGAGTGTTACTAGTCGAGGATGTGAGATTCTTCAAATGTCATGTTGAAGAACTTGGTCATGTTGAAATCAAAGACACCTACGATGAGCTGTGTACCGATGGTAAATTGAACAACAAGTATGAGCACATCAAAATCAAAGGATTAACCGAAGCCCTAACCTATCCCCATGTGTTCAAACCCCAATGGGTCAAGTTTGTTCTGAGCAGAGTTCACAATGATTTCATGTGGCTAGAAGAGCAAACATTTAAGATTACTAAGGAAATCATTCATCTGATTACCAGTTACCCTATCTATGATCATGCCCGAGCCTAGAAGATGATATCACAGAAGGAATTGATCAGTTTAACCGGAGTAGAATCTAATTGCAGAGGATTGAAACTAAACAATGTCATAGATGAAGAATTAAAATTTTCCATTAGAGTAATGGGTTACTGTCTCTTCCAATCAGCAAGGGAAAATAGTGTTCCCTGTGCAGCAGTAGACCTGGCCTACAAAATTGTGAAAAAGGGAATGAAAATTGACCTATGTGAGGTGTTGCTGAAGAACCTATTTGAAAATATGAACACCATCAAGAAGCCAAAGAAGAACAACTTGGCTAATACTCTAAAGTTTGGATCATTACTAGTATGCATGTTTTTCTATTTTGAAAAATTCTTTCCATCAATTGGTAAAGTTGTTTGGGAACTACACCGACCAATCACCCATCAGATTAATGACTTCATTAAGAAGTTAGGAGATAATTTCAATGATATTATGGATGATTACTTTAGTAAATTTCAAGAGAAAATGCATAACAGATATAGGATTCCACCCCAGCTAGTAGAGAAATACAAAAATGATATATGTTTTGAAGTTGACACCGATTACTGTTATGTGAATACTATGGAACGAAGGACTCAATCTTTGTCACCAATGAGTTACAAGATTGATTTTGACATCACAAAATAACAAATTGATGCATTTCTTACATTGCCTAGACATGCTACTGAGCTGAGGTATGGTACCTATGAGGAAGTAAAGGAAAAAGTAAAGATGAACATTGTAGTACCCAAAGCTACAAGAAAGGCAACAAAAATGATAAAGGCATTGTCAGAGAAATTCAGAGAAGACTCTTCCTCTACACCTGTCAAAGGCACCATTGCCATTACTAAAGAGGAATCTGAAGCCCAAGAGGAAGCTATAACACTGAGCATTGAATTGCCTAAGGGTAAAGTGTTGAAGAGAAAGAAATAGGACACATCAAAGGCCTCACCGACTCCACCTCCAGTAAAGTGACCTAACACTAGAGCATTTGCAACCTCATCGAGTAAGAAAACAAAAGGTGTTATTGTTCCCAAGGTAACAAAGACATACAAGAAATCTACTCGGAGACTCATTTTGGCAAAAGAGTCAAGTGATACCGAATCAAAGGATGCAAGCAAATTCCAAATTGTCAAGAGCAAGAAGGTAAATATACATAGTGTTGAAAAATTCTATGCTAATCTGAAAGAATATGGTGGATTTGGAGGATTTAGATATGTCAAGTATGAAACCAGGAACAATGATGAAAAGAGACAAATTGAAGAAGCTATCATCTGCACACTTCTAAAGTTTTGGTTAGCTCCATTGGAACTAGCTAAGTCACTTCCGAATGAACTGTATTTGCATATTGATAATAGGTGGAAGTACGCAATGGACTCAGAGAAACAAATCAGAGAGAGAAGTTTGGTTCATTTATTTCCTGACATGTCAGTCGCTGAAATAAAGGAACATCTGACAACCTACAATTCAAAGTTTCTTGTCAAATAGAGAGCCTTAAAACTGATGAATGGGCTGTATATTGAAGTGGAAAATGAGACAAAAGCAAAGTGGCAGGAAATCTTCAAAATCAAGGATGCCAGTGAGAAAGCTACAGTTGAAATGGTTGATGTCACCGAGCATGATCCTGATGTCATCGAGCAAGGTCCTGATGCTACCGAACAAGACCCTGCTGACACCATTCAAATAGATGAAGATGTCATGGATTCAAAGGCACCAGAACATGAAATGATAGAAGGCACTGCATATGCAAAATTTGTATCTAGTGAATCAGTCTTGGAACAAGTTTAGCCTTATCCACCGGTCAAGAAACCTATCTCAACCAAAACTCCTCAAGATACAGATCAAGGCACTGAAGGTCACAAGTCTACAGCAGGAGATGGTACTACTCAAGAACAAACATCTCAAGCACCTTCTAACACTGAGACTATTGCAACTGAGACACTAAGTACTGAGACACTGAAGGACTCTACAGAGGCTAAAGGAACCGATCAAAGTGTTGCCTCTACCGAGCAACCTACCGAGGGTCATCAAGCCTCACAAGCCCTTGTCTTAGTTCCATCGGTGAAAGGTAAAGAAAAGAAAATGAAAAAGCATAGTTTTAAAGTTGATTTGTCAAAACCAATAGTGTTGCCCAATGTAGACATATCAAAATTGAAAGGGCAAGCACTCATTGATTTTGGCGAACCATACAAAGCAAATAGCCATTCAAAAGAAAAATAAAGTACTTCAGAAGGTAAAAGCACTCCTAATAGATATGCTACCTGAAGCTACAGTATCAACTGATGCAGCCATCCACATTCAACTGGATGAACTCCTCACAAAGATAGAGACATCTGGAGTAGATGCATTGAAGTATTTGAGCAAGCTGAAAGACAAAGAACTCACTGCAAAAATGATAGAAGAGGTACAAAAAGCTATAGTTATTGGCAAAGTTAAACTTGTCAAATTTATTGCTGAGTTGACCCCTCAACTCAAGCACATTCTTTATTTATTTTAGAAACTCTATACATTTTCTTTATTCATTAAAGACATTAAGAATAAAATAGAGGCAATTGAGAAAGAGATCACCAATCTCTCAAGCAAGTTGACCACCGAGCCAAATTCAGTTCAGAATTTTTATACAAGGTTACAACAGCTCATGGCTCAACAATTGGACTTAAGAAATGAAGAACACAAGATCAGGATGGACATAATGACCCTTAAGACATTACTCCTTCCACATATTTCATCGGTCCAAGAACAAATCAACCGAACCACATACTTATCTACTACTCAAGAGGGAAGCACTCTAGATGGCTTAATATCACTATTGGCTGATATTTAAGCGTAGAATTCTTTAATGGATAGTGTAAAGCACAAACTCTCTGTCACTCTCACCGATGCCCAGACCAAGTACAAATTCATTTTTGATCAGTTACCACTCCCGAATGGTAATTAAGTTTTTGATGTTTGTCAAAAAGGGGGAGTAATACAATATATTTGGGGAGTGATACAATATTGACAGAATGGTATAGTATTTGGAGTATAGTATACAGGGGGAGTATACCGAGCAGAGTAAGAAAAGTATCCAAGAGCAGTAAACCGCGCAGTAAACAGAACACTAAGCAAAGCACATAGAACAGATCACTGAGGATGCAAAATTAGATTTTTGTATAGTATATCGATAAGGGGAGTATATCTAATATATTATATTATTGACTATTGTATACTGTCAGTATAGTCAAATTTTGCAAGTATATAGATTTTTGAGTTATAACTTTGAAAGTAGTTTTTGTCAAACATCTCAACTAATTTCAAAAGGGGAGATTGTTACTACTTATCAGATTGCCATTAGTTTTATGTCAAAGTTATACTATATACTCTAGTCGGTTATCTATTACCGAGATATTCAGTCGGTATGCATAGTCTAGTCGGTTACAGAAGAAAGTAATCATAGAATGCAGTATACACCGAGCTGTCTACTGAGTATCTTTACATGTCTACCAAGCAGCAAAGATGACACACTGAGTTGATATACACCGAGTGAAATGTGTTACCAGATTCATTGAACCTAGACATGCATATGAAAACGTGTTACAAGATCGAGGCACATCTAACCGTTATCACATTGGAAATTTCACTTAGAGATTATGTATGATTTTGATGTCATCTAACCAATAAAATAATTTGCATGGTTATTCATTCAATAAATCGTGTTTGTAAGATCGAAGCAATGAAAGGATCACCGTCATAAGAGATCTATTTATACAACATGAGTTAAGAGTTAAAGAGGTGTGTGCATGAGTGTAAGAAGACTGTTACAGAGACACAGAGGTCACCGAGAAGGATTTCAAAGAACAGTCAAAGAGCAGAGTAAATAGAAGGGTTTACCGAGTTACTATATGGGTTACCGAGGTATGCTATAAGTAAGGTAATCTTATTCTAAGCACATAGAATCTACTATAACATTCCAGATGTAAAGTTGTAGATATTTGTAATAATTTTATTATAATATTTTGAAGTTGTAAGAGAAACCTTTAATAGGGTAAAAGACTCTAATCAAGTCTATAAATTGTAAAGCCTCTAACCAGGTGCAACATTTAGAAGAAGTGTTGTAAAATCCTTTAGCAAGGTAGATCTAACAGATCTTGTTACTCCTAATAGGGTATGCTATCATAAATAGCTAAACATGTAGCTCTAACCAAGCACTCTTTATTATTGCAGTAGTGAAGTTGTGGGTGCCATCCCCACCACAGTTTTTCTCTCTAACCAAGAGTTTCTGCGTAACCAAAATATATGTGTTATAGAGTGAATCATGTATGATTGTTATCTATTTGTTTTAGCTTTATATTATGTTACTGCACTATTCGGTTTATGCATAACAGTAAAGTTATTGTTGAAGAAATGTTTTGAAGTACTGATTCACCCCTCCCCTCTCAGTACATTAGCTTTTCTTATTAGGCCTAACACACATACTATAGCACATCCAATAACTGGAGTAGCACATACAAGCTACATACTAGTGCATACGATAAGTACAATGGGACATTTAATCACCAGATTAATACATATATGATAGAGATTCAAATACAACTCGGATGCAAATAAAATTACACAACTAAGTCCCAAAGAGAGATAATTTTTTTGACATAATATATAAGCACATGAAGGTGCTTTACAAGGTCCAAGTATAAGATTACAACATAGGAAAGAAGGCAATAAACCAGATCAAGACCAATACCTTCTAACATCTTACAATACTTCATTCTCGACAATCTAACTATTGAAATCAAAACATAAAGATGCAAAACAAATAAAGTCCTCCAAAGAAAATAATACAAAACCTTCAAGCCAAAATCTCAAAGACTTGCACATTTGTACAGAAAGACTATATACTTCATTGCACTCAACAACAGATACATGAAAGATAAAATTATAGACAACTCCCAACAACCATACAAATCTAAAATAAAATAAGTAGAACCGTAACATTGCATAATGTACAAAAACCTTCTTCCAACACAAAGCAAACATATTTCCCCTTTTGAAACAATCACCTAGCATACAATATTTTTCTAAATCAAAATGCATAAAATGGGATTCAATCCACCGACCTAGAAATCAAAGTAATGGACAAGGAAAATTGAAGGAGAATTTTGAATCCACCAAACAGTCCACAATCCAACAAACTCTTCCCATGAAAACAGAACAACCAAACAAATCCAAAAGCCAAACTCCAATCCTCAAGCGTTGATAGAAAAATATATTCCAAAGCCTAATTCAAAAACCCAATAATTTTCTAGCCCCAAAAGAACTCCACGACCATCTCAAAACCTCATATTTAAGATTACCCCCAAATATCATACCTCATCACAACCAAAATTAAAATAATAAACTTACCAACCATTCCAAAAAATCAAGAAAAAGTTACTATTAAATAATATTATTAACCAAATGTAACTCCCAAAGCCAATAGTAAGAAAGGGTAAGTAAATAAACTATAAAAAAATGAGTAAAAGATTAAACAATAAAATAAACCAGTAACCAATAAATCAAATAAGTCAAATGCCAAAATAATATAAATTCTCAACTAAATATAATTCCCACAATATAAATATTAATTTATTATAAATTCCAATTACATAAATGTATTTATATTTATATTAATACTAACCATAATAAATAATTTAACACCAAATAATATTCAAATTTGAAAAATGAGGGTGTAAAATAGTGCCCAAGGAGCAACAAAGGAGGCCAAAATTTGAAGGTCAAACCTGACGACCATCTGTACGAAGACCAAGTCAATAGTTTGGTCAGAGTGCAGAACCAATGGGGACGAAGTGCTCATAGGGGCAAAGCTAATCCCACTTGGCAATAGGCTTGCCAATTCAACAATCGGCCAACAAGTAGGGAGAGGAGATTCTGGAGACACTTCTAACCTGCAGGCTAGAGGGAATCTTCAAAATATAGGTAGAATAGAGGTGGAGACTATAGGGCCAAGGATTGATAATCAATATAAGATAAAGTAGCAGCAAAAGCCGAGGTGGGACATTGGGCATGGGAGGAATGGGAGCTCCTTTCTGGGTAGAGCACCTTTCAATAAAAATCGATGGCTGGGAAGGTTTGGAAAAGATCAAAATCAACATCCCCCCCAAAAATGGAGAAGAGTTAATCCCCAGATTCCCATATCAAGCACTCAAAATAACAAACCATATTTGCCACCAGATAGAAGAAGAAAATTGATCTTGATCTCATCACACTATCTTCACCAATGTTGGGAGCACCTCCAAAATTATGGATTATTTGTCAAATGGACAAGCAAAGATCTTCCAATGCAGAGGATGTTGGATTGGTTTAAGGTGACCTTCGAAGATTGGGTAAGTGTCAAAGCCCTAGCTGAAGATTTTTTTCTTCTGGATTGTATGGATCAAAATATTAAAAAGAATTTTATTTGGGGATCCAATATTTTTTGAGGGTTTCTATTTTTATCAATTCGATTGGGAATCAAACTTCAATCTTGTCCAACATTGCCCAAAACGCTTCCCTCACTGGGTAACACTAGTCAATCTCCCAACAAAATATTGGAATGCAAAAATAATAGAAAATATAGGGAAATCCATAAGAGAAATTATTGGATTTGTGGAAGAGTTCTTTCATGGTAGATCAGGGGTTGCAAAGATTTTGATTGAGATGGACATGAATTTTAGATATCTAGACAATCTTGAGATATTGATATAAAAAGGGAAGTGGTTTCAAAAAATTATAGTAGAATCATCAAGGGGTAAATGTATATTAAGCAAGAGATACATTGCCAATTGTTCGATGAGAACAAGTAAAAAAATGCAATTCACCTTTAGGGACAAGGATAGAGTGGAGTATAGTGAACCATCACTTGCAGATTGGCAAAAGAATATCAACTCTCAAGAGAAGAGTTTAGATAGCCATATTGAAGCATATGCAAACATGGATATGAGGATAGAATCATAGAAGAATCATTAGATGATTAATAATATGATTCATCAAGATAGGATCATCCAAACAGTATCCGCAAAAATTGATTCCAGGACCTGCCTCCAAAACATCCAAGGTAGTTTTGGAGAGAATCTTCAGATGTCATCCTTCAATCTTCCATTTATTGGCAACTGCAATACCTCAACTCAGGAGATGAGTTCCTAGAAAATGGAAATGAGACCAAAAATCATTTAGAATAGTCAGAGAATGATGTAGAGAAATTGCAAGAGAATATCAATGGCAACCTAGATACTTTTGTTCAGATGGATCAATCCAATTCCACAAAGATATCAATGGCAAATAAGAATAGACGAGTAATGTAGATCATGTCTCTAGGGAAATGGAAGCTGAATACCCCCAAGAGGAGGAGTATGATGATTTGAATGATGAAGAGACAAGTCTTGATCCAAAAGATAATGCAGTTAGATAAGATGAATGTATAATATCTGGGTGATGTTAGTACTTATGAAAACACAATCAGTAATGTTGAGCATTTTGATCTCATTCTAGGTTTGCATTAGGATATATCCACCAATAAGTTGCCTAATTATGGGAAAGGAATCCCTAATAGAGGAGGAAGGAAGTCTTATTTAGAACTTCCACCAAAAATGGGCAAGTGGAGGACCAAATGAAGATAACATCCTTGCTATGAAAGTGGAAGGGAATCTCCCTTCCCCAAGAGAAATGAATCTCTTGTCATGGAATGTTAGGGGCTTTGGATCCCCTAGAAAGAAACTCTTAGTCAAGTTCTTGTGTCACTTAGCTTAGCCTGATTATTTAATACTTCAAGAGACAAAATTGAGCACTAAAGAAATCTTAAGCTTCACCAAAAAATTAAGATCATGGCTTGGAGGTTGTCAATGTGGAAGGTGCATCCGGAGGTCTAGCCATCCTTTGGATACATAATGCTTTTCATTTTGAACCTCTAGCTATCGACAAGAATTGGCAAGGAGGCTGTGTGAAGTTCTATAGTAGTAATCTACAATTCATTCTTGTAAATTTTTATGGTTCCATGCCTAACATTAGGAAAAGAGAGGTTTGGGAAAAAATAGGATTGTTAGTAAGTTATCCAAATATCCATTTCATTTTGGTTGGTGATTTCAATGCTATTCTACACTCTTTTGAAAAAACGGGTGGATAACTTTTATTGGAAGAGCTCAGTTAGACTTCAAGAATTAGGTAAATAGGAATAATTTAATTGAAATTGAGATTGGCAGAGGAGAGTTCACTTGGAATAATAGAAGACTAGGATTCAACCAAATTGCTGAAAATTTGGATAGGTTCTTTATCAAAGGGGACCTCTCATCCTTCCCCTTTGACCTCAAAGCATCTATTCTTCCATGGTTGGGCTTGGATCATTGCCCAATTCTTCTTGATATATTGGGTGACAAAATCCCATGATGCAACCCATTCAAATTTGAATTGATGTGGTTAAAGAACAAACACTTTTTCCATATGATGTAGCAATAGTGGAAGGAGGAACATTTTTCTAGCTCATTTTTTTTTTTGCTTAGTGTCCAATCTCAAAGCCACTGAGAGAAAGCTTCTAAAATGGAACATGGAATAATTCAAGGACATCTTTTTTGAAAAGCTCTAGATAGAAAATGATTTGGTGGCATTGAATGATAAGGTGCATAAAGTGGGGATGGATCAAGAGAGCTTGATAATGGAGAAACAACTTCTGTTGGATTATGAGGACATATTGGATAAGGAAGAATTTTTTTGGAAACACAAATCTAGGGAAACTTGGATAGATGATGGTGACAAAACTCCAAATTCTTCCATAACTCAATTAAAAAAAGAAGAGCTACCAATAAGATTACTAGAATCTGCATGGAAGATGTCTCTATGATTGAGGAACCTTAATTAATTGTAGAAAGTACAGTAGATTATTTCAAAGGACTCCTAAAAAATTTGGAAGGCTCGGATTTAGTTAGCGAAAGATGCTTGCTTCAATACATCTTAGTTGATAATAGTTGAGCAAAATATGATGCTCAATGCTATAATAACAAAGGCTGAAGTAGAAACTGCCTTGGCTCAATTTCAAATGGATAAGGCTCCTGGCCCAGATGGTTTCCTAGCTAGGTTTTATTAGAAATGTTGGGACATCATAGGAAATGATGTAGTGGAATCTTTAATGACAACACAACAGGTTGGGATATTTTTAAAGGAGATCAACAACACCTTCCTATCCCTGATTCCAAAAAAAGAAAATTCAACAAAGTGGGAATATTTTAGACCCATATCACTTTGCAACATGATATACAAATTATTGGTTATGGTTATTGCTAATAGACTTAAAAAGATCCTACCTAGCATTATATCTGATCAACAAATCGACTTCATTCCAGGGAGATCAATCTTGGATGGAATTATTCTAGCACAAGAGGCCATACACTCTATTCAAAACCATAACAGGCCAAGCATGATTATCAAGCTATATATCAAAAAATCCTATAACCAAGTAGATTGGTGATTCTTGAGCAATTGCTTAGAGGCCTTTGGTTTTATTAAGATAAGGATTGATTGGATCTTCTTTTGCATCTCAATCCCTCGATTTTTCATGCTAATTAATGGCACTCCAAAAGGTTTGTTTGAAAATTCAAAAGGCTCGAGACAAGGAAATCTATTATCCCCATACTTGTTCATAATCATGGCAGAAGCATTAGGGAGAGCTATCTTCGAGGCAAAGAGACTAGGAAAGATTATTGGCATTCGAATCACTAGCAGAGTGGAGGCTTGCACACATCAACAATTTTTTGATGTCACTCTATTGATTGGGGTGGGATGCAAGAAGGAGACAATAGAATTCAAACCAATTTTCAAACATTATGAGAAAGCTTCAGGACAAGTGGTAAAAAATGAAAAGTCTGAGATTTTATTCTTTAACTTGGATCCAAGAAAGGAAATAGAAATTACCAATAGGCTAAAATTCAAAATTGGCAAGCTTCCATACATTGATCTAGGAATCCCTCTTGATAAAGGCATTCACTCCACCAAATTATGGGACCCTTTGAATGAAAAAATGGAGAGAAGGTTGTCATCATGGAAAGGTGAATGACTCTCTTGGGTAGGTAGATTGGTAAAGCTCAAGGCAATCTTATCAGCTATACCAATTTACATGTTGTCTTGTCTTTCCCTCCCTGTCGGGGTTAACAAGAAAATCATTCAATCCATGAGAAGATTTTACTGGCAAGGTGTTTTAGAAAATAAGAAAAATGCATTAATATCCCGAGATAAGATATGTAGAAAAAAATAGGATGGGGGGATAGTTATTAGAAACTTGATATGGCAAAACTAGGCCCTTGGAGAAAAGTTCTCTTGGAAAATTTATGACAACTAGACCTCAAATGGCTCAAGATTGTGCAATCAAAGTATTTGAATTCTGGTGACAAAGTAGAGATATTTAGAATAGCAAACCCCAAAAAAGGATCTAGACTTTGGAACTTCATCCTGAACAGTAGGAAGGTACTCTTGAAGCACATCTCATGGGATATCCATGATGGTAGGTCTACTCTATTATAGGAGGACTCCTAATGGACACTAGTGCATTCAAAGATTTCTTCACTCCGAACTAGGGCAAAGCTCTCCATGGATATGTTGAATTGAATGAATCTCAAACAACTTTGGGGTGTAAATGGAAGGATTTATTAGCTCATATGAATCGAATTGAGTGGGCTAGATTGAATGATATTTTGTCTAATAGATCACTGATATTTTGAGATGGTAGTGATAAGGTAATTTGGGCTAAATAAAAATTAGGGCACTATAACTCTAAGGATGGATTTTAGATGGTTTATGAAGGGGCTTTGCAAGTCAAGGAAGATTTGATCAGTAGTCTTTATTGGGATAAACAATGCCTACCTAAGGTGTGAGCCTTCTCTTAGGCAACCATCTAAGTAAGGATCCTAACAATAGAATACTTTAGAAGAATTGGACTTGAAGGTCCATCAAGATGTGTTTTATACAAAAAGGGAAGAAGAGAACATCGATCATTTTCTCATCTCATGCTCCTTTGCCTAATCATATTAGACGTGGCTACTCAACAAGTTGGGATGGTCAACTACCTTACCTTTAGGTATTCTGTAATGGTTTAGAGGGTGGCCTATCATTAAAAAATCTATTCTTTTTGGTAATCTCTAGGTTTGTAGTCCATCCATCATGATTTGGGAACTCTAGAAAGAGATAAATCAGAGAATTTTCAAAGAAAAAGATCTAGATGTTGATAGATTGTTAAACAAAATCGAGGCTGCAATTGTAGAGGTGGTTAATAGTAGAAACTTAAAATATATTAGGAAGGATGGAAAAAATTTTAGAGTGGGATAACCAAATGAGAAAGAATTGGTAGGGTCTTAAAATCATCCCATTTTTTGGTAATGGGGGCAGTAGCAAACAAGAAAGAAGAGGGAAATGTGTTTTGTCTTTGCCTAAGGCAAGCTGGTATAAGTTGAACTTTGATGGAGCCTCTCATGAAAACCCAAGGACTTTAGGTGCAGGGTTCATCATTCACTCTTGGGAAGGAAATACCCTTTCTTTCAGGGCAATATGTTTAGGGTAGGCAACAAACAACTTTGCAAAATTTCATGGATCAATTGAAGGACTGCTATAATGTAGGTCTCTAGGTATTTCAAAAGTGGATATTGATGGAGATTTTATAATCATTGTCAATACCAATAGAGCCATATCAATACCTAATTAGAAATTGAGGATGTTGGATCGATCTTTGGAGATCTTAAATTCAATACAAGACTTCATAATTAATCACATATATAGGGGAATAAATGGGCTGGCTAATAAGTTTGCAAACCAAGGTGTTGATGGAGAAAATATAGGTGTTCATGAGCTGACAAACACCTCAACACTAAGTGTCATATAGGCTGGGTATTGAGATGATGTGTTTGTTTCCACATCATGTCATCATTGGGTCTTTATGTGAAAGCCACATCATTTATTACTCACAATAATTTATACATTGGTATTCAGGTTTGGAGGGAGATCATTCAGTTCAACTCGTGCCATAGGGATGATGATGAATACTAAGAGGGGGGGTGAATTAGTATGCCAAAAATCTTTGCACTTAAACACTTTGCAAGACTAATAGTAAACCGGTAAAACAATTTAACAGACAAACTGGTTAACAAACATGCAAACCAAACAGCTAATAATGCATTCACCCACAGAAGCACAAACACCATAACACAATAGATTTTGACGTGGAAACCCAAATGGGAAAAACCACGGTGAGATGGAACTCACAAGTCACTATCTGCAGAATAGGAACCAGACCGGTTAAGGTTAGATCGGTTAAGGTCTTACAATGTTCTTTACCAAAATAGATCCTGTTAGGAATCTCAATCTCTGTTAGGAGATAAGTCTGATTAAAGACTACCTTGCTAGAGGATTTTAGATCCACAGATGTGAACCACCTTGTTAGAGGATTTACAAAAAGGCTTTTGGGCCTACCTGGTTAAGGGCTACAGACTTGTCAAAGATGTGAGTAATCAACAAGTGTTTGATCTATCTAATAGCACAGACTGCTCGGTTAGATCCTTGATAGCTCGTTCTTAATGCACTCCTGCATTACTTTAGTCTTCTACACATTCATATTCTTTCCAACTCCTCAACCACCTTAAACCCTAGCAATAACATAAACTTTTGCTATGACCTCATCAACAACATAAAACCCTAGACATGATGTCCTTATAAAGGAATCTAATTTCATGTCAGTCCAATAGGATTACATTACAATTTCTTAAGTTCAATGAACCTGGACAAACTTGGTAACATGACACAAAAAGCACCGTTAATGTGTCGGCACTGTCAAACAATCGGTGGATGGTAACTCATCACAAAATGTCAGTTGCCGGTTTGACAAAAATGAAGACTGGTAAAAATGTGTTATGCTGCTTTGGTCCTTCGTACCGCTTGGGATCCACGAACTGGTTGGGGTCAACATGTCGCTTCAGACTGGGAAACACATTCTGCAAAGCACCAATAGTCTAAAGACTATAATACAACATACCGGTTGGAACAAATACCGGTTGTTCTCTAACTTATAAATATAAAGAGGATCTCAATGCAAGTGTGTGTCCATCAATAACAATCACAACAAAAACATAAAAAATGCCAACAATCTCCCCCTTTGGCATTGATGGCAACACTTAGGAAAATAAAATTTTGACATCTAAGTGTGTTACAACAAAATCATGTGATTAGAAAAATTGCTCCCCCTAAGCATATACACTATCCTTTTAACAATACAATGTATAACACTTTTACATATAGAGCATAAACATTGAGATATTCAAAGCATATAATCAAAATTTTGATTAGTAGATACTTCTCCAAATAGAATTCTTCTCCCCCTTTGCCAACAATGGCAAAGTACAACTGAACAACCCTATTTTCATTTGATATTAAAAATAATAAAAGTTTATGACAACAAGGAATGATACTTGTCAAAAATAGATTTAAAGTCCTACAAGAATTGTTTCATTGACAAAAACCAAGACTCAAGTAGAGAGGTGGCTACTTCTTGCTCTGTCTACATCTGGGAGACCTATTCTTCCATGGCATCAATTGTGTTCATCTCCTGTGTAACTGCTAAGGCATCCAGGTTCAAATAGCACTTCTGAAGAATTTACAATCATGGGAGTAGAACCAGTTGTAGCTCCTGCAAATCTCTAGACTGAGTGCTTATCTCTTGCTCCATTTTTGCTGAGTGGATGTGAAACCGGTGAACGGTTTGCCCATAAGTTGTAAAGGAGTCATAAGGCGGCTTGAATGTGCTCAAGTAGGACTGCAATTCCTTTTCAAGTTTTTTCTTTTGAGCTAGCACATCATCATAGAATAGATGGGGTTGGTAGATTTTGCTGAGTGTAGATTCCCCTCATCTAGAGCGTCCCTTATATCCTTTTGTTCTTTCTTCAGTTCAATCCGGAGCTCATTCAACTTCTTCACTAGAGCTATATTAAGAGCTTTTTGATGCTCCTTCTTGACATTAGCCTCTGCTACCTCTTCAAGGCTCTGTACCTAATCATCCACTATTGTGCATAGGAGCTTGAGTTTAGCTAGTGATGAATCAGTGTTGGGAAGATTTGTACCGAGTATCAAATCGGTAAGCGTATCCACAACCCCTTGAATTACATCCTGCTCCTCCTTCCGTCGAATGATTTCAAGGCACTCTTGAGCTACCTTGATGCTCTTCATTAGCTCCATTTCACTTGTAGACCAGAGATCGATAGGACTGGAGAGATCAGCTTGTTTGGCTTGTTTTCCGGTTGCCTTTAGAGTCTCCATCTGGGTGCTCTTCTCTGCTTCTCTTGCCTTGACCTCTTCCACTTTCTTCTTTGCCACTTCTATTCTCTTTTCCTCTGCTTTGTCTTCCTCTGCCTTTTTCCTTTCTGCTTCCTTCCGCTTCTCCTCTTCTTTAATTCCTCTTCCTTCTTTTTCCTTTCATCTTCATGCTTCTTTTTCTCTTCATCTTCTTTTCTTTTCTCTTCTTCCTCCTTTTCCTTCTTCTCTTCTTCATCCTTTTCTTCTTCTCCTCTTCATCCTTTTTCCTCTTCTCTTCTTCATCCTTTTTCTTCTTCTCCTCTTCATCCTTTTTCTTCTTCTCCTCTTCATCATTTTTCCTCTGCTCTGCCTATTCCTTTGTCACTTCCTGTCTGTCTTCGACTTGCTTATTAACTTGTTCATCCTGTTGCTCCTATCTTGTTGCCTTAGATGGTGTTTCCTAAGTAACATCTTCTTCATCCAGGGCATCGACATCAATAGTGTCGACCAGTTCATCAACCGGATTTCCTTCATCATCAAGTGCTTCACTTGGTTTGGATATAACTGGTTCTTTCTCAGCTTGCCGGTTGGCTTCAGCCACTTGATGCATCTTCAGAGCATCTAGAGCATGAGTGTGTGTATCCTTGAGCACTTCCTTACCTTTTCCTTCTAGTAACAGGAGTCTTCTTCTTCTCATGAAGAAAAGACCTTTGTATTTGTTCATTACATCAAATAGTTCCGAATTTGATACATCAGGAAAATGTTCAGCAAATTTTTTTTCTTTTATTTCCTATTCCTGCTCTATGGCAATGCGCCATTTATTGTCTAAGGATTTATAAAAAGAATCTAGTGTTTTAGATCTAATTTCTGAAGGGGACCGATCATTAACACATAAATACTGAATTATTTCTTTTTCCACCACCTCCTTTTCATCATCATTAAAGTCATCAAAATAATCAATTAAATCATTCAATACTTTTCTCCTAATGTTTTTGATGGTTCTTTGACAATGTGTCAAAGGTTTGTAGGAGGAGATATCAATATTTACCAGTGTAGATGATGTCGGTTCATTCTTTGTCTTCTTTCTTATCTATCTCGCCTTCTTGGGCTGCTCCTTAGACACACTTTCTTCTGAGTTTGGAGAGGTATTCCTTGTCTTCCTCTTTCTCTCGAACACTTTAGCCGGTGCTGCTTCCGGTTTCTTCTTGGCTGGTGACCACTTGGTCACTTTTGGAGTTGCAGTAGTAACCGGTGCTAATGCTGCAGGCACTGCGTTTGCCTTCTTTACTGTCAGTTCTTTTTCTTTTATTGTTGGTGGTTCCTCAATTGGTGCTATCCTTTCTAGGTAGGTGCCAGTTCTCTTTGCCTTAGGATCAAGTGGTGAGGCAATAAGGGTAGAGGCATACACTTCTAGCATATTGTACATCACCTCATAGCCCGTTGGCTCCACTTCTTCCTGTCTAGGCTCAACAGCCTCCATTATGCATTTATCTACTTGGATGGTGAAGTAGATATCATATTCATATTTCTTGATGATGTCACCTGATATCCTCATTCTTTGGCTCATCTTCCTTCTAAACTCATCAAGATACTTGTTCAGAATATCAGGGTAGCTGGTTCCAATTACTTCAATGCTTTCCTTGATTTGCTTGGTCATCGGTTGGTCACCAGACCATTGGACATCTCCTACTCCTCAAAACTAGCCTTGGAAATAGAAGAATAAGCCAACCAATAGTTGTCCAAACTTGAACCTTAGTGCATTATCCTATTTGATCGACTTCAGATTCAACAGGAGTTGTCTCTGCATACCGGTGCACAAATCAAATGATGCATCCTCCTTTATCATCTGGTAAGCGACATTTACCGCTGCAGCAGATACAAAGTCAATTCTGCTGGTTGAGAATGTCTGGTATCCAATCACCATGCATGCATACTTCACTAGATCATCCTTGATAGAATTGACTGTCATGCCTCGAGAGTCGCTCACTGAACCGGTGAGCTTAGTCATTTCAGTTTTGCTTACCATCCTGAGGGCTGGCACTTCCCCTGTGTTGCAAAAATCGATGACTACATGAATTGCCTGTGGCATGATATCATGTGTTCTCTTCAGGTACACCTTGTTACCATGGACTCTGCTTAGAATGATCCTTATATGATCCTCTGTGAAATCCTCCAAGAAGTAAACAACATTGTGGAGCTTTTTCTTCTCTAAAATATTAAACTCTAGTTTGATCTTCTTATCTTTTCCACAAAATAAACCTAACTGGGTGTGGATAGCTAGAGACCCTAGGTCTTCTATCTTACAATCTATGTAGTCAGAAATTCCCTCTTCTACTATCACACCAGCCAGAACTTGTGATAGGGCATTATACTTGGACTTCCGTTGAATAAAACATGCAGACTCGATAGATGCACTAGAACTAGTATGAGATGCGGAAGCCATGATAGAAATCTTAAGAGCTCAAGAAATACCTTTTGAAACACATGAAATTAGGGCTTGCCAATTCTCCTTCACTTCACACTCCGTCGGTTGTTGAATCACCTCTTTGTGTTCTCCACTTGACCGTTTCCAATTTGAATTTGAATCTCCTTCGCAGTTTCTCAACTTCTTAAAATCTCTGCTCAAATTGCCTTATCGTCGCTCTGCTCTTTGAAAAACTTTTCTTCGCTCAAAAACTGATAGTGAGAAATGATTTGAAAAATGCTTTTAAACATATTCCTCACCTATCGTCATTAATGCTCCTCCATTAGGGCGTAAACCCTAATTTGCCTTTTTACCATTTCCGGTCTTCTACCAAATGATAGGTATCACATATTGGTGTAAACCGAGGGTTTGAAACATTTCACTGTTTGCTCCCCCTAAGCTTTTCTGAAGCTTAGTTTGTTGGTTCCATGATTTCCACACTAAGTGCAGAAACAGGTTCCTCTTGTAACACCGCTAGTTTCTTCTTCCAGGTTTTGTTCATGTCCGCTTGAACAGTGTCAACATCAATGTTTCCTTCTAGAGTGACCGATATATCATCAAATATGTTCTTTCTTGATCTACAGAATCTGACAATGTGACTCGATTTGTTGCAATGATAGCAGACCAATCCAAGTGCTCTCCAAGGTCCATTGTTCATGTTTCCATTCTTTCTTCTGCATGTTGCAGCAGTGTGACCATGACCATGATAGATCATACAATTTTCTCTCCATCTGGTTGCCACTTGATAACCACCGCTTCTTGGCTGATGATTGAAGGCATTAAACTGGTTGTGACTCCGGTTCACAAAAGGTTCAGGACCAATTCCTTGGGTCCTCTGAGGATATCTTCCCGTGTTATTCATAACAGACCTGCATTCTGATGCTCTATGCCCATACTTGTTGCATGCATAACAGTTACCATCAAATCTATAGGATCTAGGCTTATCATTTAGGAAATAAGGAAAATTGTTGTAAGCCTTACTCCTACACACATTTGTAGCATGTCCTTTAAGACAGTTGAAACAAACAGGTTTAAACTTTTTCTTACCTTTATCCTTTGATGCCGGTTGTTTCTTTGATGTTCCAAAATTTGTACCCGAGGCCTCACCTTCCTCATGACCAGAATAACCAAGTCCATTGGTATTCTTGACCGGTTTGGCAGATTCAAGCTTTTGCTCTAGCTTGACAGTGCTCTTGTTGAACTTAGCAAGTATTTCCTTTGATTCAGAGAGTTCTTTGGAAATAGTAGCATTTGTTACCAATAGGTTTTCATTCTCAGAGATGGTAGTGTTCAGTTCTCCTTGCATGTCTTCCTCTTCCACTTTGCTTGCATGGAGTTGAGCATTTAGGGCACTGATCTCTTGTTTCAGTTTGGAGATCTCATGATCTCTTTCTTTCACCATATCTTCAGTTTTCCTCCAGTTCTCAAGCTCTTGACACATCCGGATAGTCATTCCTTCCAACTCCTTTCTTAGGTTGGAGTTTGATTCATTCAACTTATTTACTTCAGTAATTAGGGCTTCCATGTCTGCTTCATCTGAAGAACTATTTTCAGATAGCTCCATCAGCTTTTCTGCATGTTCTCTTCTTTTTGCTTGAGATGCCTTGTATTTGACCATAAGATCATCATAGACTTGTTCAGACTGAGTGAGCCGATGGGTAAGTTTCCTCAAAGTGTATTCCCTCATATCTCTTTCCAAGTGGTTAAACTTATAGAAAGGTTGGCTCTAATACCAATTGATGAATACTAAGAGGGGGGGGTGAATTAGTAATCTTTGCACTTAAACACTTTGCAAGACTAAGAGTAAACCGGTAAAACAATTTAACAGACAAACCAGTTAACAAACATGCAAACCAAACAACTAATAATGCATTCACCCATAGAAGCACAAACACCATAACATAATAGATTTTGACGTGGAAACCCAAATGGGAAAAACCACGGTGAGATGGAACTCACAAGTCACTATCTACAAAATAGGAACCAGACCAGTTAAGGTCTTACAATGTTCTTTACCAGAACAGATCTTGTTAGGAATCTCAATCTCTGTTAGGAGATAAGTCCGATTAAAGACTAACTTGCTAGAGGATTTTAGAGCCACAGATGTGAACCACCTTGTTAGAGGATTTACAAAAAGGCTTTTGGGCCTACCCAGTTAAGGGCTAGAGACTTGTCAAAGATGTGAGTAATCAACAAGTGTTTGATCTATCTAATAGCACAGACTGCTCAGTTAGATCCTTGATATCTCATTCTTAATGCACTCCTGCATTACTTCAGTCTTCTACACATTCATATTCTTTCCAACTCCTCAACCACCTTAAACCCTAGCAATAACATAAACTTTTGCTGTGACCTCATCAACAACATAAAACCCTAGACATGATGTCCTTATAAAGGAATCTAATTTCATGTCAGTCCAATAGGATTACATTACAATTTCCTAAGTTCAATGAACCTGGACAAACTTGGTAACATGACACAAAAAGTACCATTAATGTGTCGACATCGTCAAACAATCGGTGGATGGTAACTCATCACAAAATGCCGGTTGTCGGTTTGACAAAAATGAAGACTGGTAAAAATGTGTTATACCGCTTTGGTCCTTCATACCACTTGGGATCCATGAACCGGTTGGGGTCAACATGCCGCTTCAGACTGGGAAACACATTCTGTAAAGCACCAATAGTCTAAAGACTATAATACAACATACCGGTTGGAACAAATACCGGTTGTGCTCTAACTTATACATATAAAGAGGATCTCAATGCAAGTGTGTGTCCATAAATGACAATCACAACAAAAACATAAAAAATGCCAACATATGATTGTTAATTAATTTTGGCAAGTTGCTAGAAAATTGACATGTTGGAAGACGCCTCGATATCACCCCCATCATTTCGCCTTTTTTAGCATGTGAGGTCCACAATTTTAAATAAGGGAGGCTTGCACTTCAAGCTTGAAGCTTTTCAACTTTTTTTCATCCAGTCTTATAGTTTAGTGCAGAATTTGCTTAGCTTGCCCAATGGAGTCCACGTGTGAGGAAAATGGTGTCTCAACCTTGCATTTACATGTGGTTGCTATTTATAGTAAGTTTTGGTTTGAGCATGAAATGGTGCGAAATTCTCCCTGAAGCTTCTAGTTGGATAGATGGGAATGCCGGTAAATTTTCATCGCAAGACCATATCTAGTTTTGAAATTAAAATTTTTCATTTTGAGGACTTTAGAGACCTTGAAATGCCTTGAAAAGTGGGCATAAATGACATAAACATTTACAAGGTGATAGACCACTTCCTTATCTTTTCGATGCTTCAATGGTTTGTCAATCAGACACATGGTTCACAAGTTATGGCCTCTAGATGTTTGGACTTCTGAAATAGAAAAAATAAATTGCATCACATAAATAAATGAGTTGTAAAAGGGAGGAAGACGTGTTGATGTGTGTTTTGACATGCCATAGGGCATCTAAAATGGAGATAAAGCTGACTCTAGCTTATTGGTTGGTTTTAGCCCATGGTTTTGTAATACCATTTGATGGTTTATTGTATTGTATCTCCTATATATGTGGTACAGGAGATAGAGGTTGCATGTAAGAGTCTTATGGCTATTGAGTTACCTTTAAGTCTTTGATTAGTGGTACTCCTATGAAGAGATTTCTCTACAAGTATATTGTAATCTTTTATTGATTGTTGAATAATATATTGAGCTACTTTTGGAATGTGGGGTTTTCCTCCCGAAAAGGTTTTTCCCACGCAAGTCATTGTGTTGTGTTGTGGTATGCATGATATTTTGTTTATTTCTATTAAGTTTCTATAACTGTTGTAATAACTTGTAAAAGATTTTGCATTACCCTCTTCCCAAGGTTAACGTAGGAAGTTGTTCTGCTACTTAACTTCCTTACAAGTGGTATCAGAGTCTGATCACCTTTGGTTTCAGTTGTGGGTTGTTGGGTTTTTTGAACTAATCTAGATTTTAGTGAGAGCTTGTGCAAAAGATACTTTTTGATCTTCTTGTAGGAATTTTTAGATGGCTAGTTTGTCGGGGAGAATAGAGGTGGAGAAATTTAATGGTAGTAATTTTGAGATGTGGAAGATGAAGATGGAAGATCTGCTAATAGATCAAGATTTGTGGGATGTTGTTAATCCGAATGTCTCAAGATCCTTAGATCCCATTGTAGTTGCTCAATATGATGTTATTGAATAAAAAGATAAGGGTCTAATCAAATCATGCTTGGTAGACTCTGTTATGATCAATGTCCATGAAGAGAACTCTGCAAAGAAGTTATGGACTAAGCTTGGTGAGATTTATCAAGCCAAATCTTTATTAAATCACACTTTCTTAAGGAAGAAATTCTATTTCTTGAAGATGGAAAAGGGTGGATGAATTACAGATCACCTAGAAGCATTTAATATGTTGGTGTCTCAATTGGTATCTATTGGTGTTAAGATGGACGAAGAGGAGAAATGTCAGATATTGCTTTGTTCTTTGCCTGATTTATGGGATTCTCTTGTTATGGCTATCAGTAGTAGTTCTGCTATTTTGAAGTCTGAAGATGTGGTGGGTGTCCTACTTGGTGAAGAGATGCAGAGGAAGGTATCCATTAGTTTGAAGGAAGCTGTAACTATTCATGGAAGACCTAAGGAAAAAGGAAAGAAGAATGAGAAGCGCAATAAGTCCAAATCCAAAGGGAGATAAAAATCTCCTGGAAAGTTCAAAGTCATTTGCTAGAATTGGGGTAATTCAGTTCACATTCATAAGGACTGCAAAGAAAATAAGAAGAAAAAGAAGAATTTTGATTATAATTCTGAGTTCGAGAAGGAAGATAATGATGCATTCATTGAAGCTTTGGCTACTCATGTAGGTAATGATGCATGGTTAATTAACTCAGGTGCATCTTTTTATATAACTTCCAATAGAGATTGGTTTTCTAAATATGAAGAATTTAATGGAGGTAAGGTGTACTTGGGTGATGATTCACATTTAGACATTGTTGGTCAAGTTAAAGTTAGAATCAGGTTTCTTGATGGTAGAATAAAATGGATTAGTGGTGTGTTGGATATCCCTAGATTAAAATGAAATGTATTATCTATGAGAACAAGAATAGATGTAGGTGTGTAGGTATTCTTTTCTGATGCGAGATGTAAGATAATTAAGGGTGCTATGGTGATTGCTAGAGGTTCTAGGTTTGACACCTTGTATAAGCTAGAGGTATACACTATTGAGTGTAATAGCACTTTTGTAAAAAGTAAACATATGGATACTCCATTAGAAGATTTGAGGGTTTCACCTTCAGCGGATGGACATGGATTTTGGGTACCTAAGGGTGCTCTTTCTTCTAAACCTAAGTTAGATGTAGAGAAGAGTATGTTATGGCACTGGAGGCTTGGCCACATTGGAGAAAAAGGTGTAAGAACCTTGAAAAATAAAAACCTTATTGAAGGTTTGAATGATTGTAATCTTGACTTCGATTTTTGTGAGCATTGCATTTATGGAAAACAAAATCATGTTTAGTTTTACTCGAGGTCTCATAAATCTTGTGGTGTTCTGGATCTTATTCATTATAATGCATTTAGACCAGTAGATGTTCCTTCGATTGGAAAATCCACATATTATGTTTAATTTATTGATGATTTTAGTAGGACATGGGTATACTTTCTAAAAAGTAAATCTGAAGTTTTTCAATTGTTTTAAAGAATTTAAAGCAATGGTTGAGTTGTAGACTGGAAAGAAAATTAAATGTTTGAGGACTGATAATGGCAGTGAATTTTTCTCTAATGATTTTGATAGATTCTATAAAGATTGTGGCATTAACAAATAGAAGAAAACTCTGTATTCTCCATAGTAGAATGGAGTTGCAGAAACAATGAACAAGACATTGAAGGAGAAGGCTAGGAGTATTCTGAGTGGTGCTAGTCTAAAACAAAAGTTTTGGGCTGAAGGTGTTTCCACTACTTGCTACTTGAGCAATAGGTCTCCTACATCAACTCTTGTTTATAAAATGCCTATGGAAGCATGGTCAGGTCACAAGCCTTCATTGAGACATCTTAGAGTTTTTGGTTGCGAGGCATATGCACATGTGCCAAAGGAGAAGCAAAAAAAGTTGGAGAACAAGGATATGAAATGTATCTTCATCGATTACAGTTATGGTGTGAAAGGATACAAGGTTTGGGACTCTGTTGCACAAAAGGTAATTCATAGTAGAAGTGTTATTTTTAGAGAAATTAAGTCTCCTTTTGTTACTTTGCAGCCAAAACAAACTGAAAGAGAAGATGTGATTCAATTCCCTTCTATGCTTGAAATAGTTGAATCGAGACCACTTGATAGGCAAGAAGTTGAGGAGAGCTCACCTAGCTCTGAATCTTTAGAAGAGGAGGAAGAACCTCCAGCTTAGCTTGTTCGAAGGTCTACAAGAAATAGACAACCACTTGAAAGTTATTCACTTGATGATTGGAGATGTTTTTTTTCTTTGAATACTAATGTGGATGAAGATAGATCTATAGAAGAGGCATTAGGTATGAATGATGCAGAATCCTAGAAGATTTCTATGGAAGAAGAAATGACAGCTTTGAAAAAGAATGATACATGGGATCTTGTACCATTTCCTAAAGGACGGAAGCATGTTGGTTGTAAATGGGTGCTCAAGAAAAATATTGGTTCAAATGGAAGCATTGAGAATTATAAAGAAAGGTTGGTTACAAAAGGCTACTCTAAGGTTGAGGGTGTTGATTATGGTGAGATATTTTCTCCTGTTGAAAAAATGACATCCATTAGATTTTTGTTTTCTATTGCTTCTTCTTATGATTTAGAGGTTGAGCAAATGGATGTGAAAACTACTCTCCTTCATGGTGATTTGGAGGAGGATATCTATATGACACAAACAAAGCACTATATGGTGAAAGGTAAAAGTAAATTGGTTTGTAAATTGAAGAAATATTTGTATGGCCTCAAATATAATCTTAGGATGTGGTACCAAAAATTTGATACATATGTGTTGAGTTTGGGATTTGAGTGTTCTAAGTCAAATCATTGTGTTTATTTCCTATACATTGCATTATATGTTGATAATATGTTATTCATTGGTAAAGGGAAAGGTATGATTTCAGAGCTAAATTCTCAGCTTGCTGCTAAATTTGAAATGAAAGATCTTGGTGTAGAGAAACACATTCATGGGATGGAAATTAGAAGAGATATCTATAGTGAACAGAAAGATATGGCTAGGCTATAGTAAGTATGTGAATTCAGTATTATAGAGGTTCAACATCCAAGATTGTAGACCATTATGTGTTTCTTTTACAATTGGAATAAAAATATCTATTTTAGATTGTCGTACATCTCCATTGGAGATGGAAGACATGAGTTGAGTGCCTTAATAAAGTGTAGTTAGAAGTTTGATGTATGTTATGGTCTGTATAAGACCAAAAATTTCCCAAGTAGTGGGAGCTCTTTCTAGATATATTTCTAATCCTAGTAGAGTTCATTGGGATGTAGTTGAAAAAGAGTCTTCAAATATTTGACGGGTACCTCAGAGTATTCTTTGTGTTATCATTGTAATGTGGTTAGAGACATGATTTCCCTTGATATTCATGGTTATTTGGATTCAAACTAGGCAGGTGATATTGATAGAAAAATATCCACTAGTGCTTATGTGTTTACTTTATTTGGTGGTGAAATTAGTTGGATGAGTAAGTGACAGGTTGTGGTTGCTTTATGCACTATAGAAGTAGAGTATATGGCAGCTACTCCTTCTTGTAAAGTAGCCATTTATCTTAAAAGACTATGTTCAAGTATTGGAATAAAACAAGGTGCAGTGATAGTTTATTGTGATAGTCAGAGTGTGATCTACCTAGTTAAGAACCCAACATTTTATGCCCAGACCAAACACGTTGATGTTCAGTATCATTTTGTCAGAGATATGGTCAAATATGGAAAAGTGAATCTAGTTATGGTAGAGACTTTGATGAATGTTGCATATTCTTTAACTAAGGTTGCAAGCATAGAGAAGTTCAGATGGTGTTCGAAGTCTATGGGCCTCATGGCCCCTAAAAATTAAATTATTGTGTTGATACTCCCTTTGCTCTTGCAAGGTGTTCGACAAGTGGGAAAATCTTGGAAAAATGGTATCTCAACCTTGTATTTACATGAGGTTACTATTTATAGTAAGTTTTAATTTGAGCATGAAATGCTGTGAAATTCTCCTTGAAGCTTCTTGTTGGCTAGATGAGCATGCTAGTAAATTTTCATCGCAAGATCATAGCTAGTTTTGAAGATATTAAAGTTTCTATTTTTGGAGGGTGTGATGAAAGGTTTAAAATTAATTTTGAGGATCTGAAACTCCTTGAAAATTGGGTGTAAATGGTGTATCCATTTACAAGGTGATAGATCACTTCACGAGCTTTTCGGTGCGTCAAATGGTTCGTCATTCAGACACACAATTCACAAGGTATGGCCTCCAAAAGTTTGGACTCTTGAAATAGGAAAAGAAATTGTATCAAACACATAAATGAGTTGTAAAAGGGAGGAACACATGTTGATATGTTTTTTGACATGTCATAGGGCATCTAGAATGGAGATAAGGTTGTCTCTACTTTATTGAGTGGTTTTATCCCATGGTTTTGTAATATCGTTTGACAATTTCTTGTATTGTATCTCCTATATATGTGTTGTGTGAGATAGAGGTTGTGTGTAAGAGTCTTGTGGCTATTGAGTTACCTTTGAGTCTTTGATTAGTGGTATTTCTGTGAAGAGCTTTCTTTACAAGTATTGTAATCTATTATTGATTGTCGAATAATATATTGAGTTACTTTTGGAGTGTGGGGTTCTCCTCCTAAAAGGGTGTTCCCCACGTAAATAACTAGTTTTTTGCATTGTGGTATGCATGGTATTTTGTTTATTTCAATTAAGTTTCTCTGACTATTGTAATGATCTGTTAAAAAAATTGCATTACCCTCCTCTCAAGGTTAGTGTAGGAAGTTGTTCCACTACTTAACTTCCTTACACCACACTACGTCTCATCTTTGAGAAGTGGTAGATGTCATTTCTAAGCCCCATTAAGGATAAAAGGTGGGCAGAAATCCTTGAGTCAGAGGATGATTTGGTGAACATAGCAGTGAGGCAGGTTTTGGGGGATGCTTTCATTGTGTCTGAGCATTGTTATCGACAGATATCCCAACAATGTTTGTGTCAATTCTTTTGGTAATGTGTTTGCCAAAATTATCGACAATTTAATTATATAATGCTCTATTTCACAAGGATATTCTAGGAGACATAAATATGGTGGTAGTAAATGTGGACAAGGATATGATGACACCTTATCTAGAGGATTATTTGGTAAGGAATAGGTCGTGAGAAATGGGAGAAAATAGGGAGCTAATTCCAAAAAGGCCCATCCTCATTGTTAAGGGCAAGTCGATGTTTGAAGCAAGGAAGCCTTGCATTGATATAAACATTCAATTCTTGTAGATGTGGCTTGGCTAGAAGGTGACCCTAGATAGTGATTAGTGAAAGGAATACAAAATTGTAGAAGGTTATGAGCCTTGGACTCCTAAGAATGAAGTGCCAGATGCTAGAGTGGTAGAGGAGTGGGTTGAAACCCAGTCACAGTAAGTGAAGAATAGACATGACCATGTTGGCTGTAGAGAGCTACAAAAGGAGGCACTACATGTAGCCAAACAACCCCTCCCTCTGCATGGGGAGTGAAACTATGTGGACCAGAGCCTACTGAGGGTGAACGAGACAGGGAAGAAGCATGGACCAAAATCAAGTGGCTCAGCTGTAGATAAAGCTTAAATCTGTTGTGAATCTGTAATAGTTTAAGCATGATTTTGGTATTACTTCCCATTCCTTATAGTTATTAGCAGACATCTGAACATAGAAGTAAAGCACTGGTGTAATGGGTGAAAATTTAGGTCTCCACCATTAGATCTATGAAACCACTAATTAACCATTACATTCAAATGAGCGGTGAAATCCAATAGATTCAATCAAAAACCAAAAAGATAAGGACCAAATGTTGCTTGGATTTCAAGGGAGTTGATTTGTTTACCCGCTTTTGTGAGTTGAATTGTTAAAATTAGGGAAAAGTGTTGAAAATGAAGGTAAAAATGTGGAAATAGTGAGCTACAGTCGTCAAATTGAGGCACGCACCTAGGTCTGAGTAGTATATGCAAATTTAGACCTTATCCCAGAAAAATCTCCAAAATTTTGGGATCGGAGCACCCATCGGTTTGGTCCTCCTAACTTTTCACACACCAAAAAGGGTTGATTTTTCCTTGCAAATAATTCCTATTCTAAAAATCACAACTTCGTACCTATTTCATGCACACTTAAAGAAAGGGAAATAAGTTGGGAATAGGGGCTTTCCTAAGTAAAACCCCAGATTATGAATTAACGTTGATTGAAATATTGCAAATAATGAAATAAATAATGGAAGTATATACCTCAGATCTACAATGACTAATAATGATGCTTTGCTTCTTGAATGTAATCACATATGTTGTATGAAATGACATGAACATGACAAAACCATAACCACGCACACATGCCTGCAAATGAATGATGTAATATTTCTCCACAATGGTTGAATGAAAGAAATCCAACCTTGAAGATCTCTATAAATGTTTGATAACGCTTCATGGATGCAAGAATGCTTAATTGTTTAGAGAGATTGATTGCTTAGAGTCTTAGATTCAAAATGAGCTGAGATGGATGCCTTATATAAGGATTTCATGATTAAAATAACCTTTAGGATGACCTAAAATAAACTAGATTTAAACATTAATATCGACAAAACATGATCCTGAAATTCGGGGAGAAAAAGTTGGGACTAGAATACCACGCTTTGGTCCAATTGACTTTTTCCAAATTTTTAGGGATGTAAGGTATCATGATTACAAAGAAAATCTCAAGTTTGTGCAACAATTCAAGGTGTTTAGATATGCAAAATCAGGCCTTGAAGGTTTAAATAGGACCTAATCAGGTCTTTAATGGATTAATTGATTAAAAGGATAAAATAAAAAGGGGCACACCTAGGTTTAAGGGCCCAATTTTATGATGTGTGGAGTGATAAAATATGACTTTATATTTAATTTATTTAATTAATTTAATGCATAAAGGGAATTTAAAATATAGGATGCAACTCACAAATGTGGGTGTTAACCTAAGCGTGAAATTGTGCCACCCAATTAGAGTGCACAATTTATGATGCTACATTTAGCCCCCACTTTAGCGAAGTGTGAGCTTACGATCATAATCTCGATAAAGTAGAAAGAAAAGAGAGAGGAGAAAATAGGAGCACAATCAGAAGGAGATAAGACTTCACTAATTCCAAGGAACCAAGCCCCTAGTCTTAGGATCCTAACACACACAATCATATGCAAGGATACATAACACAAGGGGTTAATACTAAAAACAAGACCACAAGTCAACTAGCTGAAGAGACCTTGATAATCAAAATTACTTAACTGTTGGTAGTTGACACTCATCCAGTAAGGTTCATGGCATTATGGGTTGTCATTGATGGAAACTCATCATCTTAGGGTAAATGGTTTCATTATTTGGTTAACTAGCATACATTGCACTTAATCAGTATTGGTATTCACATTGCTTTACTCTGGCACCGACACTCACTTCATCTCGGCTAAGTCCTAATCCCAGTAATGTGTATATGGAGCCTGGTAAGGGATAGGACCCGGCTAAGGAAATATTTTGGTCCCAATTATGTCTTCATGGATTTGGGTGGTAATGTGTGATGGCCGACATGGTCATTGGATTTATGTTTGATTTTCATTATGTTCCCACAACCGACTTGCTTATGTTTCTTGTTGAAGATGACATGGTTAAGTTAGATGGATATTTAAGAAGATCACCTCAGTGATAGATAGGATATAATGGTATGTGAGCTTTTGATTGTGAATATTTCAATGAGTTTTGGTATGCGATTAGAAGCGATTGTGTGTAGTTTCATGTGCACAGCTTAACTGGTATACAAAGAATGATATTAGAGAATTCAACAAAACTTATCCAACATGGTCAGATGTTATTTATAAGTTAATTTTAATTTGTAAACACTTGTAAGTGTTATGTAGGTCAGTGAGACTTCCTATATTTTGTGTTTGAGCAATGAGCTCTAGGCAGTTGGCCTTTCTGCATGTGTAGACCCTCTTATGTAATATTTGTATACCTTGCTCAAGTATATAGATATTGTGGGTATTGGCCCCACAGTGGTTTTTCCCTTTGCAAGGTCTTCCACGTATAAATCTTGGTGTTATGGTGTTGCTTTTCATTGTGTGATTTTGTGTATGCATTCTAATTGTATTTACTATTTACTGGTTAATAAGGAATAAGTTCATAACTAACATTACAGGTAGAACACTGATTCACCCCTCTCTTAGTGTTCTTGGATTCCAATAATTGGTATCAGAGCTTGGTTCCTCAGAAGAAGTTTAACCACTTGAGGAAGATCCAAAATTTGGAATCAATGGAAACTGGTCTACAACAACAACTTAGACTTGCTCTTGAGGATCTTGATAAAGAATAGATGTAGAATAGTAAACTAAAAAATGAATTGAAGCAAGCTCGTGAATACATCATTTCATTGCAAGGAAAGCTTTCAGTTGTCAAGGCTAAGAGAAGAGAACTTTGTGATTAATTGCAAAAATAGAGTAGTGATGAGGAAGATGCTATGAAGGATCATTATCAGAAAATTACTTAGGAGAACATTGTCTTGAAGAATGAGATGCAACCTATAAATATGAGGATGTGCAAGGAGATTGAGGACATAAAGAAAAATGAAGATAACCTAGCTCAATCATTGAAGGATAGATATGAGGAATGCAATAGATTGACTCATGAGAATGATATGCTGAAACTTGAGTTGACCTAGTCCCAGAACAATGGACAGGAGCTTGAAAGATAGATTATAATCATAAGGGATGATTTGGTTATTGGAAATGAGTACAAGGACAAGTTCAAGGATCACTTTATGAATTGTAGAAGAATCAAAGAGATGCTAATGACAAAAGAGGTCTTGGTTATGAAGAAGGAGAAAGCTTTGGTATTGCACAACAAGATACATCAACTAGATAGAAGAAGAATCATGTCAACCGAAACCAAAAATTACTAGTAAGATAGCCTAATGCTCACAAATTCAATGGTACATGCTTTATTTACAATAAATTTGGTCATATGGATAGTCAATGCATAAATGGGAATAATCAGAACAATGCATCATTCACTGGTCTTGGAAATGTAAGATGTTATGCATGTAGTAGATTTGGACATATGGCTAACCAATGCAGATCAGAAGGAAATCAAGTAAATCAAGGAGTTAACAAGGCAATACAAAAAAATAATATTGCCTGTTATGCATGCAACAAGATTGGGCACATTACTAAATATTTCAGAAGTAAGAATCCATTGACAACTAATGGAAATGCAGATGAGAAGGGTACAAAGATATGATACACCGCCAGCAGAGTCATCGAGTCCTATAGTAGCAACAGATTCAACTGGTAACTAAGGCACTCAGCCTTAGGGGTAGGAAAATCATTGAAGATCATGAAGATACCCCAGATTAGGTCTTTAGTCAGAAGATTCTAATTGTGGATGGATATTGAGGAGATTCCAGTGGTTTAATACAATCCACTTGCAGATCATGTGAACCGATCAAGCCTAACCGACAACATTTATTACAATGGAAAATTAGGGTTAACAATGATAAAAAGGAAAGTTAAGTTATTTTCTTCACACAATGATCGAGTATTCAAGCGAGAAAATTTTCAAAGAATTTTAGAGTTCTAGAGTGAATTGAGCAAGCACTTTCTTTCAATCAATTTTATCTCTTGACAATATTTTTGAGGTATTTTTTTGTGTTTGCAGAAACCCTAACTTTCGTGTTTGGTTGCAATGGATTCTTCATCCAGCATTGATACTCCCTTGGTGGTTGAGATTAAGAACCACCCTCATCCCATTTTCAAGAAGCATCCGTACAAATCCCTTCTCGACAAGCCATTAGGTGCATTTTCATAGGTTTATCATGGATTTGTTCATATAGAGGATATTAGGGCATACATCCACTACAACATTGAAGAACTTGGAGATTATGAGTTGTCCTGTATTTTCACTAAAAACCTAAATTCTGACAACCAACTGAAACCAAAATTCTCACATTTATAGAGGAAGGGTTTCATGCCGTTTATAGATTTCCCAACTTTTGATGAGGCAGAATGGGTACACTATGTTTTGAGTCATATTCACAGAGAATTCATCTGGTTGGATTGACCATACAAGATTATCGAGGAAGTTATCAAGAATGTCGCACGTCTTCACAAAATCAGAGGCATTCCTAGTACTAGATGTAATTTATCTCACACTGAAATGAATAAACTTACTGGTGCAACTTTTGATGGAAGGTCTATGAGGGTAGATGATGCCAGGGACATAGATGTTAAATTTGTAGCAATGGTTATTGGTTATAAGGTTTATCAGTCAAACCGGTTAAACTCTGTAGCCGGAAACAACATTTTGGTTTCTTATCAGATGGTAAAGGAGGATGTCCATTATGATCTTTGCAGTGTAATACTAAAAGAACTCATGACTAGCCTACAGAAGATCAAGCAAGACAAAAAGAATACTTTCCACTATGGCTCCTTCATCATTTGTTTAGTAGTTTACTTTTTGGGCACTATTCCTGATTTTGGAAAGACTGACCACCCAGTAGCAACCTAGATTGCTCAAATTTTGGATAGACAAGGTGATAAGGATAAGAAAGCCAATATATGGGCATTTTTAAAAATATTTGAGGAGAAAATGAAGAATAGGTCCCAGATTCCTAAATCTATAGTAGAGAGATATAAGGACACAATTTTCTTTATGGTAGATAAATATGAATGTATGATGGAAGTTGTACAACCCAGGACTATATGGATAATGCATATATTTTATGAGGTTGAGGAAGCTACTTTGTTTCCCTATGCACAACGCATTTTGCAAGCATCGGTAGATGAAAAGGAAGAGAAATTTGGAACTGCTAAGGAGAAAGAACTTAAATTTCATCAGCAATAGGTAGCTGTAGCAATCCAAAAGAAGATGACCTAACTAGTGATAGAGTCATTGATAAGTGAAGGTGCTGATAGATCTAAGGTTGAGCAACATGTTAAAATTTTGGAAGAGAAGAGGAAGAAAGAGTTGAAATAGAAGAGGAAAGAGGAAAGAGGAAAGGGAAGCTCAAAAAGAATCTCAGGCCACACCCAATGTGGTCCTAGTTACATTTGAAACCTCTAAACAGTTGAAAGCTAGGCCTACTAGTCAGACACTGGTAGAGCCACCCAAGAAGAAAGCTAAGGCGACTCGAAAATATATGATTGTTTCTTCTTAAATAAAATCATATACTAAGATCAAGGAGGTTCCCAAGGGGAAAGACATTTTTTCTAGAGTGGTAAGGGAGAATAAAGGAGACTATAAGGCTAAACCTATCAAAGAGACTCCTTGGAGGCCAAAGATCACCATTGTACATAAGAGAAAATCCAAATCAGATTAGTAAGCTAAACCAAAATCTAAACGGAGAACCGGTAAGAAAAAGATGAATGCACAAGATTTGATTGAATAGATTATAAATAATGGTAATTTAGATAACATTTCTTCATTCTTTGATGATTTTGGTGAGGAAGACATGAAGCAAATAGAAGAGGCTATTCTTTTATATCTTGATTAATTCAGTAGGGCATTGATAGAATTAGAAAAGGTTTTGCCTAAGGAGTTATTTGATAGATTAGAGGTCAAAAAGCTAAACGCTCAGTCTTTGGATAGACGAATTAAGGAGACCAAATTGGTCAACCTTTGTCCTTCTATAACCCCTCCAGAAATAGATGATTTAATCAATAAAACTAGATCATTATAATTCAATCCTAAATTCAGAGTTAATAGTCTCATGCTGGACAAACTTTAAAAAATTAGAAAGGAGACAATTGATATATGGGTGAGAGTTCTTTTGGGTCTTGGCTATGAGTTAATTTCTAGTTTTGTACAATCACAAAACATTCAGTTACCTAAGGATATGAAACTGACAGATAAACCAACTGTATATACTGAGAAAACGGCAAGCACTCAACTGGATACCACTGTACCAGTTATTGAGTCCCATTTTGAAACAGAGGATATCTCAGTAGATAATGTACAAATAACAGGGGATGCAGAGGAAAATGTAAATATGGATACGCATGCATAGGATTCTAAATTTTTGGGTGAGGCACCAAGTGGCGAAGCCACCAGTGCACAAGAGCTAAATAACACAAAGATTATCTCTCTGACTGATAAGGGTAAGGAAACTGTGGTGGATCTCTTCTTCGGCTTGGAAATTGACACTTCTGTGATAGCTAAAGGGAATTTACCACAAATTTCCATCAACTTTGACAAACCATACCATATATTGTCACCGATAGAGAAAATTTTGGCAACTACAACTCTTTAGGCACATGATACTCAGGAATTGACTTAGGCAGAGTCAAAAGATAGGTTACTAATTGAGCACATTTTTCAAGTTTTGAACCAGTTAGTCCTGGAACTTCAAGCTCTAGATGGTGCAATCTCTTTGAGTAAACTAGAGAAAATCATTGATTTTATCCCTAAGCATTATGATTCTTTGCTGAAGAATTCACTAACTGAGGCTAAAGAAAGTTTTGTTGTGGCCTAGAAATTAACATTTTTGCAAATGATTGATAATGGTAAGGAGAAACTTCAGACTTGTTTGTAGTCTATTGATGCAGCCTTGGCTAAAGGAGGTAATGTTTATAAGACTTATCTAGATTTTGATAAGCTAACTGGCTCCATAGAGAAGCAATTGTTTGACTATAGGAAAAACTTAATTCAAAGTTCTAACTCCTACAACCCAACAATCAATTTGACAAACTCTTTGGATGGTCCAATTTTGATGGTTATGGATCAAATTTTTGAATTGGAGAAGGATAGGGATGGGATAATAAGGAAAGAAAATGAGCTTCAAAATCTAATTGGTCCCCGACTTGATAATCTGCTATTTCATAAAACAGAGTGTATTTCTAACTTGTAGAAGGAGGATTCCACTACTTCGAAAGAAATAGAATATCATGTCAGCATCTTGAATGGATTCATCCCCATTCTTGAATCTCTCAAGAATGGTTGGGATACTTACTTTTCATTTTTTAAGAATATGTATGCAGATATTTTGAAGTTTGTATATAACCGACTCTTGTTTATAACTATACAAAATTCTTTGTGGGCACCCCACTTTGCCATTGATGTCAAAGGGGGAGGAATAAGTAAAAAATGTATATATATATCTCAGGGGGAGCATCAATGTATATAGCAGACACATGTATAGATCAGTAGATTTAGATTCAGTGGCATTTTCATGAATGGTATCATTTTTCACATGAGTGTTGCCATCAATACCAAAGGGGGAGATTGTTGGTAATTGACACTCATCCAGTAAGGTTCATGGAATTATGGGTTGTCATTGAGGGCAACTCATCATCTTAGGGTAAATGGTTTCATTGTTTGGTTAACCGGCATACATTGCACTTAACCAGTATTGATATTCACATTGTTTTACATTGACACCGACACTCACTTCATCCCAGCTAAGTCCTGGTCCTAGTATCGTGTATATGGAACCTGATAATGGATAGGACCCGGCTAAGGAGATATTTTGGTCCTGATTATGTCTTTATGGATTTTGGTGGTAATGTGTGATGGATGACATGGTCATTGGATTTATGTTTGATATTCATTATGTTCTAGTAGCCAACTTGTTTATGTTTCTTTTTCAAGTGGACATGGTTAAGTTACTTGCATATTTAAGAAGATCACCTCAGTGATAGATCAGATATGTTAGATGGTATGTGAGCTTATAATCGCAAATATTTCAATGAGTTTTGGTATGTGATTGGAAGCATTTGTGTGTAGTTTCACATGCACAAATTAATTGGTAGCATAATAGAGTATCAGAGAATCGATATACAGAGAAGGATATCAGAGCATTCACCAAAACTTATCTAGCATGGTCAAATGTTATTTATAAGTTTATTTTCATTTGTAAACACTTGTAAGTGTTTTGTAAGTCAGTGAGACTTCCTATATTTTGTGTTTGAGCAGTGAGATCTAGGTGGTTGGCCTTTTTGCATGGGTAGACCCTCTTATGTAATATTTGTATACCTTGATCAAGTATATAGATATTGTGGGTATCAGCCCCGCCATGGTTTTTCCCTTTATACGGTTTTCCATGTATAAATATTGGTGTTATGGTGTTGCCTTTCATTGTATTATTTTGTGTATACATTCTAATTTTATTTACTATTAACCAATTAATAAGGAATAAGTTCATAACTAACATTACTGGTAGAACACTTATTCACCCCCCCTCTCAGTGTTATTGGATTCCAACAAGTCAACTAGCTGAAGAGATCTCGATAATCAAAATGCCTCAACCACTAATATCATTCTTGAAAAATGTCATCTCAAGGACACAAGTGATCACATAAAAGAGAAAAGAACATATCATCCATGAACCATCAATAGAAAATCTATAATCTCATGAGAAGAAGGAAAGAGAGAGCACAGATACACATTAGATGTGTTTTTCTAGATGATCCATGAGAAGAATGATGAGAAAAGACATGGATACCTCACCCCTAGATGTTTCTATCTAGGTGATCCATGTTGGGGAGGAGAGTAGGAATAGTCTAGCCATATTCTACCAGTTCCACTCATCCTCATGCATGTGTGCAAGTGATGTTTGGTTTCAAGTATGAAGCACCCCATTTTTGAGTGTGCAAAAACTTGTTTAAGACATGTAATGTAAATTAAAATTAAAATTACAAGAGGCGAGTGTGTAAATTCCAAGAGGTGAGTGTGTAAAATGCCAAGAGGCGAATGTGTAAATGCCAAAAGGTGAATGTGTAAAATGGCAAGAGGCGAATAAGAGATACATGACTGGTTTCGAGGACATCTCATGTAAGAGTTTTATCTAGTTTCAACGATGTGTAGCCCCATCTAGGACATATATCAAATGATGTGCCTATTTTTAAATGTGAAGCATCTCATGTAAGAGTTTGTTTCCTTTAGTTTCGAGAATGAACACCTCATTTAAGACATGCAAAAATATAGTACAATATGGTAAAAAGGGAGAGACATGGGTGCCCCCCCTTAAGATGTCAACATATCCCTATGTTGACGTCTTAAGGAATCTTACAAACAAGGATACCAACCTTCAAGACCAAGGAGATATACTTTAGGCAACACTGTCATAAATCCAAGCTAAAGAGGGAATACTCTTATAAGCAAGGATAAGATAGTTGAAAAAGTGATATCTTGAAACAAGTGTAAAGAGGATCCTTGGAGGAGAAGAGATATTTGATCAAAAGACATCTATATCCAAGAGGGATTTCTTGAAAAAATATAGTATCTTCTACCAAAGGAAAGGGGAACAAGAATTCATACCTTCCTCCTATTACTAGGTGAAATAGATTCTTGATGAAGGATGACACACTTTTGACTCAATGAGAGGGAGTAAGTTTATAATAAATATAAATTACCAAGTGAAGAAGAGGCTGTAGCCAAGGACTTACACCTCTTACATAACAGAGAATCCTTGAGAAAACAACAACTTCACACAAGGAATGACATCAAATCATGAACAAAGATCACTCAACAAAGGAAAAGTGGATCCTTAGAAAGGAGGGAGAGAAATAAATCATTGCCCTCCAAGTGTAAGGACAATGAGAAGATTTACACAACTTCTAAAGAGAAATTATTCATAAAAGGCATACTATTTCAAACAAAGAATAGGTCATCACAAGGGACACACATGTACTCGCGTGAAGGAAAATTCTGGTGCAAGAAATGTAAAGTTATGAACAATGCAACACAAAAGAAGAGGCAATCTTTGAAGAGAAAAAGCGAGAAGAAGAATCACAAACTCCTCTAAGGAGAGATTAGACATAAGAAAATGGACAATATACTCACAAGAAGAAATATTTAATGCAAGAAAGGGCATTAATATATGTAAAATACAACTCTAAAGAAGAGGTAATCTTCAACGAGATAAAGAAAGAAAGAAAGATCATAGATTCCACCTAATGATGGATTAGTCATAAGACACATACCATTCCATGCAAGAAGGGATATCAATAAATGAAAAATGCAACCCCTAAAGGGAATAGTGACACATGAGAGAAGAAAGAGATAATATAGAATATATTCTTTCCCCCCAAAAATGGAGACAATAATAAATAAACTATTATGTTTCTCACTAAGAATGATTGCACCTGAAATTGTAGCACCTTGAATGATAATGATCCCCTAATAGGTAAGCTAACAATGCCACATAACGAGGAGAAACATAATAGGAACTTGAATATTATTTGAAATGATCATGAAAAATATGTCATGCATCATTAGTTGTTAAGTTTATGTTATTTTGATGACCTTTGGAGCTGCAAACTAGAATTCTAGCTTTTAAATAGTCTGGAAGGAAATTTGAAAAATTGGTTCTGAACTACGAGGACCAGGGTGTTGGGTACATTGGTCCTGAGGAGGAGCAAGGCACTGGGCACCTTGGTCCTAAGGAATAGAGTTTCGAGTGCCCTAGTCCTAGGATAGAGGTCCTAGGCACCTTGGTCCCTGGATACAAGGCTTAAGTTTATAGCAAATAAGTGAAATGGAGTTGTCATGAAGAGGAGTGGACAATACATTGGCTTGTTGGGATTTTATATGGGAATGAGAAGATGTAATTCCACTAGACAATGGAGGAGAGGATGTTGACAAAGGAAGAGGATGGAAACCTATCTTTTTATGACTTTATTTCACATATCCTAAGACTTGTGCACTGTATCCATATGTAGGATTAGGAGAGTCTTTTCTCTTAGGTGGAATTGGATTGAAGTTTAAAGAGGCCTAGTTAATGTCTAGACGTGTTAGGATAAATGTTTTGAGTATCAAATTAAATAATCTTATATTTTCTACAAAAGGAAGGTGTGAAATCTAATGACCCCAAATCATCCTCCAAGAGTTCTTCTCTAAGAAATTTAGTAGGAGATGGTGTATTTGTCCAAATTGAAGAGAGGATTGTAGGAACTAACAAATTATATTGTGCTTCCATTTGTATATTCTTTTCAACTTCCAAAGAAAGCATTTCATTATTATATATGTGAGGAACTGCATGATAATAAAGTTGACAAGTGACCCCATCCTTAACAATAATTTTAGGTTCTTAAACAACACATGAATAACATTGATTGGATATTGGTTAGGTTCTTCATCTTTAGGAGAGAGAGAATTGAAAATATGATGAGAAATTATACTATCCTCTTGTTCTAAAGTCTCTTCATTACAAACCTTAGGAAAGGGACAATAATGTCTTATTGATGCTTCATCTCTAGGGGGAAGGTTATTGAAATTATTAGAAGATGAAGTGTTATCAAAATAATTCTCACTCATTTCAACTTCTTTTACCATAATATAACCCTCTTTCAGCAAGGTACCCTCATCGAGGAGGAACATATTAAGAGAATAATACACACCATCCTCTAATGGTTCATCCCAAATAGGGAGATCCTTGAGAAAAGTGTTAAAAACATCTTCTTGCATCAATATGTCCTCTTTAGGGAGAGAAAATTTGGGAGAGTAATCATTGAAAGGATCATAAAAGGTATTTTCATATAAATTCCTTTCAATGTAAGAACCTCCTCTTGTAAAAAGAAATTTGACAATTTTCCAAATTAAGAAAAGGAAAATTGCAATGAAAGAAGTGATTGAAATGAACTAGATTTGAAAAACACAATTGAAAAATTATGCAATCCACAAGTTAACTTTAGAATTATAAATTAGGGTTTTTGTAAATTCAACCACTAAATTTATGTAATTCGAATGAGATCTAGGAGGGAAAATTCAAAATTTGAAATTTGAAACAATTAAACAATGCAAAATTTTGTAAAAATAATTGTTCAATTATTTAAGCAAATTGGTTTGTGATTTTGAAAAGATAAATTCATAAAGAGCATGCAATCCTCTAGTAAATTTAAATTTAAAAATTATGGTTTTATGAAAATAACCTCTTAATTTTTAAATTTTATTCGAAATTGGATTTAAGATTGCAATTTTGAATTTGAATTAACATCAACAATCTAATCTGAAATAATTAATCCAAAAATTAGACAACCCACAAGCTCAATTTAAAATTTTTAAAATTAGTGTAGACATCTAAAAATGGTCAACGCTTGCAGAGTCATACTTTAACATTGGTGCATTGCCTTATTTTAGGGTTCTTGCATCGCATTAACATTTTTTTCTATGTTACGCACTTGGTCTTTATCATTTGCGAGCATTGAGTCCTTCTTTTGCATTCTTCATTTTTCTCGCTTTTGAATTTGGTCTTGTCGATAACAATCTTCAGTCATGATTTTGGTCAATCTTATCATGTCGCATCAATGTGCATGCTCATTTATCATCATTTTGGACATCGTCAATCCTAATCGATGATAGAATTAGGGTTTTGTCCTCTTGTTAATTTTGTCATTTTGCACTCGATTTGTCATCGATCCTTGTCCTCTTGTCAATTTTTTCATTTTGCGATCGATTTGTCATCGATCCTTGTCCTCTTGTCAATTTTGTCATTTTGCGATCGATTTGTCATCGATCCTTGTCCTCTTGTTAATTTTGTCATTTTGCGATCACTTTGTCATCGATCCTTGTCCTCTTGTTAATTTTGTCATTTTGGGATTGATTTGTCATCGATCCTTGTCCTCTTGTCAATCTTGTCATTTTGCAATCGATTTGTCATCGATCCTTGTCCTCATCAATCTCGTTATTTTGTGATTGATTTGTCATCGATTCGTCATCAATCCTTGTCCTTTTCAATCATGTCAATTTGGATCAATTAGTCATTGTTCCTCGTCAATTGACACCTATCAATTTGATCTCCTTGTCAATCTTGGTCAATTTGTCATTGATTTTTGTCACCCAATCTCAATCATTTATCAACATTGGTCCTTTGTCAGTCTGAATCATGATCAAATCGACCCTACATCAATTATTTTTTGTCAAGACCTAATTGTCGTCCTTGCATTTCTAATTCATCTTTTAGGGTTTTATGATTTATTCATTTAATCTTGTTTGTCATTTTCCCTCTAGGTTAAATAATTTATTTATTTATCCTAAGTCTTCTTGTCACAATTAAATATTTATTTAATTGGCTAATTAATTCCCCCTCTTTTTGTGAATTAATTAATGAATGAAAAATTATTAATTAATTCACCTAATTTTCTAATTTCATCAATTTCTAATTTCCTAATTTCCAATTCATCATTTCTAACCTAATTTTCTAATTTCTCCTAATTTCTAATTTCTATTTCTATTTCAAATTTTTGTCATAACATCTTGCATAGCAATTTGTCATAATTTGTCATAAATTGTCATAATTTGTCATAACACCTTGCATAGCAATTTGTCATACACTTGTCATAATTTTGCCATTCTTGATTTGAATTTCCTTTCAAATCTTTTCATGCTAATCTTGTCCTCTCTCCAATTTGTCTATAAATTGGATGAGTTCCTTTGTCAATCAATCAAGGACATTTTTCTAGTAACCTTATGCTACAAATTTCTCTCAACAACTTGCTTTCCACTTGCAATTTTGCACTTGTAGGTGAGAACAACATCAAATTGGAAGGTGAAAGAAGAACAATGGAGCCACATGAAGGAGATATCTGCATTTGGTTTGCTTTGATTTCATTTTGAATATCTCGTCTTCATGTTTTCATTGATTAGATTAGGATTATTTTCATTGCAGTTTAAGGTTTTGTGATTGTCCTAATTGTTATTTGCTTTGATGAATCCTCAATTTCCTAGTCTACAATTAGTGTTTTTAAAATTAACCTCTAAATTTTTTAAATTTGATTGGAAATTAAATTTGCAAGTGAAAATTTTGAATTGTGAAATGGGAAGACACTTAGATCTAAAATAATTAATCCAAATTAAGCAATTCACAAGCTCAATTTTAAACTTAAAAATTAGGGTTTTGTTGAATTTAACCTCTAAAGTTTTAAAATTCGCTTGGAAATCAAACTTGTAAATGAAAATTTGAATTTTAAATTGCATAAATACTCATATATGAGAACATGAATTATAATTGAAGGTTCAAGGAGTCAGGTTCACCAAAACGTAATGGGTGAAAAATTAGGGTTTCCACCATTAGAAGTATGAAAACCACTAATTTACCATTACATTCAAAAGAGGGGTGACATCCAATAGATTCAATCACAAACCAAAAAGATAACAGCTTAGTGCTACTTGGATTTCAAGGGACTTTATTTGTATACCCTCTTTTGTGAGTTGAATTGTTGAAATTAGGGAAAAGTGCTAAAAATGAAGGTAAAAATATGGAAACTGTGAGCTACAGTCGTCAAATTGAGGCACACACATGGATTTGAGCAGTGTATGCAGATTCAAATCTGTTCTTTGCAAAATCTCCAAAAATGTTGGGACCAGAGTTCCTGTCGCTCTGGTCCTCCTAACTTTTTGTACACCAAAAAGGGTTGATTCATCTCTGCAAATAATGCCTATTTTGAAGATCATAGCTTTGTACTTGTTTCTTGCACATAAAAAGAAAGGGAAATAGGTTGGGACTAGGGGATTGCTTAAGTCAAGCCCTAGTTTAGAAATTAACCTTGATTGAAATATTACAAATACTAAAATAAATAATGGAAGGATATACCTCAGATCTGGAATGATTGATAATGATACTTTGCTTCTTGAATGTAATCACATATGTTGTATAAAATGGCATGAGCATGACAAAAACCTAATCAAACACACATGATTGAAAATGAATGATGTAATTTTTCTCCACAATGGTTGAGTGAAGGAAATGCAACCTTGAAGATCTCTAGAAATGTTTGATAATGCTTCATGGATGCAAGAATTCTTGATTGTTTGGAGAGCTTGATTTCTTAGAGTCTTAGATTCAAAATGAGTTGAGAAGAATGCGTTATATAGGGATTTCATGATTAAAATCACCTTTAGGCCGACCTAGAATTCATATATTTTGCATGAAACTGGATTTCAACATTATAATACCACCAAAACATGATCCCAAAATTCGGGAAGAAAAAGTTGGGACGAGAATGTCGTGCTCTAGTTCGGTCGACTTTTTTTCCAAATTTTTAGGGATGCAAGTATCGTGATTATAAACCAAATCCCAAGTTGGTGTGACAAATCAAGGTGTTTAGATATGCAAAATTAGACCTTGGAGGTCGAAATAGGACCTAATCAAGTCTTTAATGGATTAATTGATTAAAAGGATAAAATAAAAAGGGGCACACCTAGGATTAAGGGCTCAATTTTATGATGTGTGGAGTGATAAAAGAGGACTAAATAGATTTTATTAAATTAATTAATTAATTTCGCAAAGGGAATTTAAAATGCAGGATGCAACTCAGTAAGGTGGGTGCTAACCTAAGCATGAAATTGTACCACCCAATTAAGAGTGTACAATTTGTGATGCTACAATAGGTCATAGCCATATAGGGTAGTATGTTTTAGATAAGAAACTTCAACTGTAGTAGCAGGTTTTTGTAAAACCTTTTATTTTAAGATAATATTACTCTGCTTTGGTTTTGATTGATCAAAAAAATAATTAATTTAACACCAATAACTATATAAATCAATTAATTAATAACCACAACTCCACAAAGAATCATAACAAAGGATTAAATAAAATACTGTATTAGACCTAACAAAGCAACTCTAGCCACAACACTAGACTAACAAGGTACCAACTACACCTAGAGTGTGATAAGACACCATGTCACCTCTGATCAACTTGTCATTGGGATTAGAGACATGCTTAGGCCTATGGAACTAGGTGGAGTCGATGTCTAGTACCTACTTCATGCACCACACCGATGTGTATACAACAACATATATATCACATATAACATGAACTAATCAAACAGGTGAAAGAGAATCACAACATCACACCCTGCTCGTAGATGAGTGGTATAACATTGTTTCTTCCACAATCATAGTAATAATACAATTATGGAAACCATAACATCATCAATAAAATCATTATACCCAATATAAGCATGAAGTAAGGTTAGCACGTAGCACCACATCATCATAAACAAATGTAAACCTCAACATGTATATAAAGAGCACATATAAATATCCCATCATAGTTCTAACCATCATAGTAGTCGTAAATATATCATCATCCACATAAAACCATAATATATCAAATATCAGTATGCAATGTCTAGCATCAAACTAAAAGCATCTGAAATATAAATCAAGCCCTAAGTATCAATCAAAAGCATCATCAAAGAGTGTGATATGGAAGGGCACTATAATCCCTCTTTTGGCATATATCATTTTCCCTTCCTGATCATTGGCCTTTAAAACCCAAGTCTAAGTCTTTCATTTGGTATAGTTCCCTATTGGAATCCAAGAACACTGAGAAGGGGGGGTGAATCAATGTTCTGTCAGAATGGAGAAATTTAACCTTATTAATACAACAACTCAACAACCGGTTAACATAAAAGCATATAACAATAAGAAACAATGCAACCACAAATATAAACACCACAACACCACAGATTTATATGTGGAAAACCTCAAAGAGGAAAAACCACGGTGGGATTGGAGACCCACAATATCTATCCACTGATTAGATGAATAGATATTACAATAAGGGGCCTACACATGTAGGAAGGCCAACAACCTAGAGCACACTTCTCATCACAAAAGGAGTCTCATTGACTACATAAAACATCGGCCAATAATCCAGAATGAAGATTGAACTGCAAGTATAGCATCTCCCATGCCTGAGTACAGTTTTGGTTAAGCTCAATAGCAGAGGCCTAAAACCTCTTCCACAAACCCAATTCAATCACCTATGATTGACCAAATCCTCTGCATGAATGATTATAACATTGTTCGCATAATCCCATACCATACATGACCTCTTATGATCTACAAAGAGATCTTACATCATATATACCAACCCGAGACCTAAACAATTAGGTTGGCTACCTAAAAGATAATACAATAAATTCATAACTTAAACCTACAATCTAATGAATAACCAAGTCGGACTAGGCTAAAAACAATATAATCCAATCCATGAATCCAACCGGTAATGCATCAAGAGCATCAACCTACACGTTACAAAAACTGGTCCATAACCTAGATAACATAACCTAGAATAGAATAGGTTTGCTGCTAACTGCAACACCACCGATCAACTGGAACATGAACAAGATAACCATCAACATCTTGAATCTCTTCTAGAAGCTACACCAACACCACTTATGCATAATATCAAAAGATATTCAACAAAGCTCTACCGGTAAAACCCTTGCCGATAAACAAAAAGATTACTAGAACAAGTGATAGCTTTCGAATCATCAAATCCTGAACCAACTGAATGTTATACACATCAGGAACACATGAATAACCAATCCAAACTAATTCCTTAGACCAAAGCATACTGGATCAACATGATCTTACCAACCAGAAACCAATCATCCTACCGGGGCCAAAAGGATACCATTAAACAACCAAAGCAGCTAGTGTTGACATTGATGACAAAACATCAATTCCTCCAAACTGCCAACAATCTCTCCCTTTGGCATTGATGGTAATACTAGATGTGAAAAACATCCAAGTACCAAGAAATGCCAAACAAGTCTCCCCCAATGGAAGACAACCAACAATCTCCCAAAATATGATATGACAATGAGGTTCTAAAATAGACATTTGGTTCAGAACCAAACTCCCCCAATGGGATACAACCAGTCTGAATTTTTTTTCCTCCTCCTTGTGCCAATAATCTCCCCTTTAGACTGATATCTCTGTTAAGCTCTATTTTACACATAAATATCTCTCCTCCTAATGTATATAACTCCTTAAGTTTTTCACATGAATATCTCTCCCCCTTTGACATCAATGCCAAAGATCTGACATAAATATCAAAGCAAAATCATAAACCACTAAATCACAAGACTAACTACTCCCCCTGAGTAGTAGCATCACCACATCAATCCAGAATGAATAATAGCTCTGATAATGCTTACTGGACTGATGCTAATCAACATCACTCAGGTCTCTACCAAAGGGGCAGAAACCCCTAATCTGTCTCTCAAATGCTCAAATGATTCCTCAAACCAATCTGACTTCATTTGCTTCCACCTACTCCTTCAAAAAATTATACTTGATAGATATGTGATTTTTCTTAGATTGAAATACCAAATTCTTTGATATGTCTATAACAACAGAGTTATGACAATGAATAACTACCGGTCCATTGCAATGCACTTTTATGTCCTTTAACATTTTCTTCATCCATAAAACTTGTTTATAGTTAGTAGTAGCAACAACATACTCAACTTCAATAGTAGATAGAGAAGTACATGACTATTTCTTATTGATCCATGAAACAAGTTTCTTTCCAAGAAATAAAGTTTCACCGGATGAGCCTATCCAGTTACCTATATCTCTAGCCCAATCCACATCTGAACATGATCAAGTTGTAAAGTCATCATAAAAAAAAAACCATACCAGATAATCCTTGAAAATATCTAAAAAAATCCTAGCTACCGGAGCAAGGACTCAACATAATCAATTCCTTCCTTCTAAGAATATCCATTACAAACCAATCAAACCTAGTTCCAATAACATTCATCTATGTGTTGTCCTTTTCTAACCGATCCAATTCCTCTTCCATAGCTTTCATCCAACATTCATCCTTGCAAGCTTCAATAACTGATGTCGGTACAATTAAAGAAATTAAGAATACCTCATTAGATGCCAACCTTCTTCTTGTCCAATTATCTAATATTCTGAATGATTCAGCCTTACATACCTAGGAATCTTCTGACTCTCTATTCCACTTTCCTGATCTTCATTTGCAGTACCAGAGCTTTCTCCATGCACAAATCCAAGACCTCAGGTGTCTCCACTGTCCCTTTGATCCTTCAACAATTTATCAAGCTTAGCAAAAATAATCTTGAACTTATCTTTGTATTCATTTGCAATAGTCATATCATCTCTTAGGATTGTTACCATTCTTTCCAATTATTGTTCATTGTTTTGTGATTGCACCAATTCACTTCTCAACACATCATTCTCATGAACCAACTAGATGCATTCCTTAGATATGTCTTTCAGAGATCTCCCAAGGTTTTCTTCATTCATCTTCCAGTCTTCAATCTCCTTTTACATCCTCATAGTTAGGGCTTGCATTTCATTCTTCATGACAATATTCTCTTGACTCAGCTTCTAACATTGTTCCTTAAGGGCATCTTTCTCTTCATCATCCTAATTTTGTAGAAGTTCCTTCCTTTTAGCTTGAATAGATGACAACCTCTCCTGTAGGATAAGAATGAATTCATTTGCAAAATTTAATTCATCTTGTGACTTCAAGTTCTTCATCCTTTCAGCATCATAATCTTCAAGTGCTACCTTAAGTTAATTCTCCATACTCATTTCTAGGGATTCTGGATTCTAGATTCAGGATCTCCCTCAACCTGTTAGACTTACTCCGAGGCACCAAGCTCTGATACCAATTGTTGGAATCCAAGAACACTAAGAGGGGGGGGGGGGGGGGGTGTGAATCAATGTTTTGCCGAAATGGAGAAATTTAACCTTATTAATACAACAACTCAACAACCGATAAACATAAAAGCATATAACAATAAGAAACAATGCAACCACAAAGATAAACACCATAACACCACAAATTTATATGTGGAAAAACCACTGTGGGATTGGAGACCCACAATATCTATCCACTGATCAGATGAATAAATGTTATAATAAGGGTCTTGCACATGCAAGAAGGCCAATAATCTAGAGCACACTGCTCATCACAAAAGGAGTCTCATTGACTACAGAAAACATGGGACAATAATCTAGAATGAAGATTGAACAAGAAGTATAGCATCTCTCATGCCTGAGTATAGTTTCGGTTAAGCTCAATACCAAAGGCCTAAAACCTCTTCCTTGTCATCAATGCCAAAACATCAATGCAACACATAATCAATTCCTCCAAATTGCCAACATTCCCAAATCGGTGTATCAAGTTCCAATTTGAATAAATTTAAGTCGACAATGGCTAAGTTGTAGCCAATCAATAGTTTTGATATGTTCTAAGAACCTTGTTAGGCCCCAACAAGATTTCAAGAACCACTAGAACAATCGATGCTTCACAATTTCATGTGAACCTCTAACCATAGGGAAAAGAAAAAGTGTTAAGGTAAAGAAGACTTATCCAATTGTATCTTTGTTAGTTTCTCATAGCTTGGAGCCACTCATGGTTCCTAGTTCATAGGGAACCTCTGACAAAGATAAAGGAACAAATGAAAAATCTAAAGTAAAATGTTTTAGATCCTTCCATGCTTATCAAAATCATGGGAACCTTTGACAAGGTTCCATGTTCCTAGTTCAAGCTTGACCCCAACAAAGAAGGGATCATGTGGCAAAGAAAAACACAAAGACAAATAGTGTTATAAAATGTTCCTTCAATTCTTAGAAGTGGTGAAACCTATGATAGGTTCCCTATTTTGTGTAAACCCTTGACTCCTGATTGGAACAATGAGAAAAGGGCCAAGGAGTGAAGATAAAGAAATATTCCAAAGCTAAAGCTAATCAAGAAAAAGAAAGAGGAAAAAGCCAAAAGAGAAATAAAAAAGTGTTTGTCAAAGCTTACAATTCTTCCCAAATTCATTGGAACCTTTGCCAAGGCTTTGAGTTCTTAATTTAGGCTTGATCATTGAAATGAAAAAAATAAAGTAATGTTAGAGATTTTAATGGTTTTGAATTTTGACTAGGTTCCTAGTCCCTATTTAAGACTTGACGAGGCCCAATAAGTAAAAGGGAGGAGATCACAATGAAGAAGAAAGGTGAGGACAAAACAAATAACAAAGATGAATGGTTGTTGGTGGTTCTAGTGGTTCTTAGAACCAATGGAACCCTTGAATTTTTCCTTGGTTCATTTATTTATCATTTTTCACCACTTTTTGTGCCCACCTCTTCTATATTTAAGGCTTGAAATAACCAGATTTCCAATTGAGAAGACTATTGAGGTGATTTTCATTCTCTCTTACATGATGTTTTGGAAATAAGTGAAACCCATGATTATTTAATTCCTGGTCACCCATTTGTGTTAGAGCCCCTCCTTTATATCATTATTTTGTGAAAAATATTAAGGGAAACTCGAGAAGTTCATTTATGTTTTGGTACACGTGCCCCGTACAACCCCTGATGCCCTTCTTTTGTCCTATGATGTATACCTCAATTTTGGTGCCTCTTCTAGACTAAAGGTAAACTTATTGCTAATTGTTGTCTTCTTTTGTTTATTTCTTGAAGACATGGAATTTTGTATCTCTGTTGTTGTAGACTGGCTACATGCCCCTATACTAATAAAATTGCCATTTTTACCTTTCCTCGCATCTTATATGGCGTGCAAGCTCATTGCCTCTATGAATGTATGTTTCTTTCTATGTTTTTGCACATATGTTGTGTAAAGTCCATTTGTAGGGGTTGTTTATAGATTATTTATTACCTCTCATTATTTTTTAAACCCTTTCACCTTAAATTTTTCTTTAAAAATCATGAAACAAAAGGCTATGTATCTCCCTAAAAAAATTATTCACTTATTTGTGTTGTAGTGGGCTGAAAGAATCACTATTAATCTAGGTGCATAACCATACCTTTCATTTTATGCATTCCTTCTTCCTCTTTTCTTTGGCATTCACTAGAATAGGATTAGAATTTAGGTTTATTCAATGTTGGGTTGGACCAACACTACGAAATCTAGGTTAGAAAGGAAGCCAACCTTCTTTGGAGGTTTGATCTCACTTGCAAGGTCTCATACTTCGAGATCATTCCTATGATTCATTAGAGTGCTTATCATCGGGTTCAATAGGGTGTGATTATAATTGGAAACAAGATCATTTGCCCAATATAATAACCATTTAAAATTTGTTGTTAACATGCACATAGATTAACACTATTCACCACTTACGTGCACAAGGGATTAATCCAATACTAACCATTCACATTAAATATTCATTTAAGATTTAGGCTTAGCTCATAGATAAAGTTAGGTTTAGGACAACTAACATTCAATATTTTTTATCTATTAATTCTGCATAGTATAGCATTACTTATTAGTGATTGATGACTATATGACTGTATAGTCTATATTATGAATAAAAGCAAATAAATATTTCATACATAAAAACACACATGTACAAAACATAACAACAAAATATATTTCTGGTTAAACAAGGATATATATGTATATGTATGTGTGTGTGTATGCATGTATGTATTCAGTTAATATATTAATCATACATTACACAAACATATTTATGCATAAAAGAGAAGGAATACACTAATCAAGGATCAAATTTAAAATTAAAAAAAAATATATAAAACAAAGATAAGGTCTAATGGATGGAGAAATAGTTTATATGACTTTAGAAATGCAAAACAAATTATGAGAGACACAAGAATGACAAATAACTTTAATCCAAGTTCAATCATATACACATAGTCTACAAATAACATACATCCTACTAGACGCCCCTTTTATGACAAACATATTCGTGTTGATTTTGGTTGTATCCAAAAATTAAAAAAATAAAATATCATTAAAATCAGATGATTAAAATAAAACTCAATCAACTTATTTGACAACCAAACCTATATCATTGATCTCCACAATAAATTTTATACAAAAAATATTATAATAATATATATAATAATCAATAAATCAAATTCATAAACAATGAATAACTCAAATAAATCAAATGGCCTAGAGCACCGATTAATATAATAGCATTAATTTCTCAATTTTTAATTTTAAAATAATTTTTTAATTATTGTTTGTTTATATTTATTCATCCTAAACTTTGTAAAACGTTACTTAGAATATAACTATTATTATAAAATCAAGCTGCAATTTCTAATCATTACACTAAAATTATTTTAATTAAACCAAATTAGATGGAAAGACCAACTCGTTAAATATCTGAGGTTGAATAATATTTTCATTGGTTATCTAATGAGTGATTTAGAAGTATGAGCATTATTCCACCTTCAATAATAAATTTATAAAATAATTTATTTTCTATGTATCAACTTTTTGATAGAAAGTGTTTTGGCCTTTCCTAAATGACCTTTAAATACTTGTCATATTACAACCTTGCATGCACCCATTGCTTACATCATCAACTTTCAACCTGCATCAATTATTGGGAAGTTTGTATTTAATTAAAATATTTTAAAATATGTTATGAATTATTGTTATTATTAATTAAGTTATTTTTTAGAACGGTAGGTATTGACAAAGGCAACGCTCCAAATGTTATTCCCCTCATACATGTACAAATGTTAATATATTATATTTTGATTTGGTATAAAGTTTAGCCATACTAAATGGCTATAGTATAAGTTATATAAAAAAACAAAACATAAAATATTATTTGTTTTGTTGTAGGTATCATTAGTGTCAAGTTCAAATCTTTGTTGTAACAAAAATATTATATTTAATTGATCAATTGATGGGATAACACTATCTTGTTTTTAAATTTAACTACCAAAAATAAAAATATAATTATAAGTAAAAATGAATCTTGGAATTATTATTTAGAAGACAAAGATAGATGTTAACATACCCAAAAAAACATAAATGTCTTATGAAACACTAACAACAAAAACTAATATATCAGTATGGACCTAATGAATTCAAGCTTATACAAATAACCATGTGAACTTCATACAATTATGGAATAAGATATAAAAAAGTCTTATACATTCAACTCTATAAAATTTCTTATACATATAACTCCATTGTTGGACACATTCAGTAATTTCATGAATGAGTTCATACATTAAAATAAAAACACCTAAGTGTGTTGTCACAACCCAAAGTAGAAAAGTCAGTGTCTAAGGTCCTAATCCAATCCAAATACCCAAAAAATATATGACTTCCTTGACCACCTTGAGTGGACTCCAATATATATTTTTATAGTTGAGCTCCTTCAATCATCCCCACTCATAGAGATATCTTAAATTGTGTCCTATAGGAATCTCAAGCCCCTAATAATTTTGATCACTAACAATTTAAGGCTCTCTTTGGCCATCTTTCCACATAGCATCACCTTATGTTCCCTCCAAATATTTTTTTTCCCTTTGATCCTTCACATAACTATCTCATCCATATTAAGGCTATCATTTCCAAACATAAAATCAAGCACATGCTCATAGAAAATGGGTCAAGCCTAAAAGCTTGTGAACTTTGATTGGTGTAACATTTGGGTTAAAAAAGAAAAGCATTGGGGTCTCAAATTATCATCTTTAAATGATAATGCAAAGAGAGAGTTAGCTACTATTATTCGCCTTCCAATCAAGATAGGATCCTCATTGTATCATACCCTATATCACACTCCTGATCTAGATCTTCTATAAAAGATCTTACTTGGTTGATCATGGTTTTATGACATGCAAGTGATAACCTCTACATACAATCAATGTCAAAAGTTTCTATAAAATAGTGTGAAAATTACTATTCCTAGTGATCCCTAACCCTTTAAATATTGTAAGATGTTGGAAGGAATATATGGAAACCATTGCACATCTTTTGACATCATTCACAAGTCCTCTTACAAAAAGTTCATATCATATATAGTGATCTACCTGCCACATCTTTTGCTCCATCCACTAAGCAACAACCCCTAAAATCCACTTTCAAATTTCTTGATAAAGAATGTGGAGAATATAAAACCATGAATCCCGATCACCAATTTTCCCTTCTCACCTCAATCCTTTGATTTATCACACCTAAAGGTCTAGGATCCCCTCCTCAAGCTACAATGGGGCTCCACTACCTTCCTTTTCAATGGTTATATTGCTAATGAGAACATAAAGGGTTTGAGCCTACACGTATTTACAAATTTGAATACCATAAAACCTACTTTAAAGAAAAAAAAAATTATATTCCCTTGCGCTTTTATAGAAAAATGAACTAGAAAGGAAAGGGTATTGGTTTACATGAGCAAGGTCCCCTTGCAAATTTTAGAACTTCTCATGTAGGATATATCTCTTACAATGAATATTACAATGTCCTTATTGAGCTTCTTTCTCATATGTTATGTATAACTCTTTTGATCTTAATGATAGAAAAGCACATGCCATTCCTATTCCTTTTAAGAGCTTGCCACCACAAACATATTCCATGCAAATGAGATCTTTGTTATTCATCCCGATCTACAATACCCCAAGCTAATAATCTAGGACCAACATGATCCTCCTACCTTGGATACACTTTGAAATGATGATTCCTTCCTAGATCTTATGCACTCCTATTACCACATTGTGCTAGGAGATCATAAATAGGGCTTTAAAATCATATTGAGTTCATCGATGTTATTGAAGAATAATTTTTTTTAGAGGAACCATCAAAATAAAAATTTGATACAGATACACCCTCTGATTATGAGCTTCACCTTCCATTGGATCAGACCCCACTCTAAGATGGGTCACTCCTTGTCAAAGAAACTCTAGACATAAATATGGGTATAAAGGCCTAGATTATAGTTGTTTTTGTAAGGAAGTTAAGTAGGGGAACAACTTCCTACACTAACCTTTAAAGGAGGATAATGCAAAAAATTCTATAGATCCTTACAACAGTTACAAAAACTTAACAAAAATAAGCATAAACAACATGCATACCATAACACAGTGATTTATGTGGGGAAACCCCTTTTGGGAGAAAAACTCACTGTAATGCTTGCCAAAATACCCTAGAGAAACTAAGCATCTAACATACTATATGGAGATAATTTTTATGTTTTTGAAACAACTAATGCTACACATCTTATCATCTATACAAATAATTAACATTCATTACCATTTAAGCATAAATAATATAATCCATTCATATGAGTTCATTAACCAAATACGCAAGTGGAACAAACATCACAATCATTTTAACTATCTCTTTAGGGTAACTTAACGTCATTATTTAATTAACTATCCTAAGCAATAACATTCTACTCACTTGATCACCACACTTATCACCAATTAATCCTTAATCCTACTCGAGTGCAACTTATATATTTTCTTCCATTACGATATGCAGCCTACTTGATTATTTAATCATTATGAGATGCACTCTACTCTAACATGATATGTTTACTCTTTCCATGCAAGACTAACCCCTTTTCTTGAGTTCATTTTATAACCAAATCCAAATGTGCCTAAACCCTTAACCATACCTATCTACATGATCTTTATTCATTCATAACGATAATGCAATACTTAATGAATGAACATAATCCACTTTACATATCTATCTTATCCACACTACACGTGCATCCATATTCCTAGAATGATTGATTCTTTATCATGAGTTCCATATGAATTATGCAAGATACCTAATGCTTTTCTTTAGTTTAATCATCTTATGTTTTATGCATACTTCCTAACATTCAATGCAATCACATAAATGGCATTCTCAAGTAAACATGATATTATTAATCAACCACAATTCCTACATTATACTCATTCCATTTACTCAAGTTTCTATTACACATTGATCTACCTCCTAAGTGATAACCATGGAATTTAAATAATACAATAACTCCTCACATGAATCCATTCTATTACAAATATCTAAGTACATGAAAATCATTTACTTCCATTATACAAGATCATCACCATACATCTCATAGTCTCATTATTACAAATCATGACAATCCTAAATTACCAGCTACAACTACAATTACATGAATGATACATCATGAGCATTTCTCCTAGCTAATACATGATTTCATCTACTTTTACAAGATATATGTTATATGAATCCAAGATATCCATTACATAAATCTGCTACAAGAAACATCCATAAGCTACAATAATAAAGAATCCATGTCCACGCACAGAGAATGCATAAGAATATCCCAATGGCTGAAAAGCACCAACCACCCAACCATGTGGAACCAAAGGAACCACCCCCCTATGCTAGGAGATGACACAAGGTCCCAACACACACTCTAGACCTAAGTTGGCACCTATCAACCAAAGAAAACTAAACAATACAAGAACTCTCAAGCAAGGACTAACCATGAACAATCACAAGAAGAATACTCCCAGAGGCGTACAAGTCAACAAGATATAAATTTAATCCAACAAGGCATATATACAATCAACAAGGGGACACATGTAGGAGTGGAGTGTCATCACATGCCATCCTCTAACATAACACATACTATAACACAATGCACAAGCCTGATGGACATGTGGAGCCATCTCAACCTATGAGAGACCAAGGGAGATTGACTTGCCATCGCAATGGCCTTCCCATGCCTATCCTAAAACATCCTCTCTAGGATCAAGTCATAGGGCTCAACTATTCATTATCTTGTTTAGTGAATTATTTACCTGACCCATTAATTTATTATTATGTTATCACTTGTTTACATCATGGTAAACTTTCAATGATCCTTGGCAGTCTAGACTTCATGCATCCTTACAAGGAACCTCATGCACTCCTATCTCTCATGACCTCGGTCATCACAAGGAAGCCCACTCCCCCTAACATGGACCCAAAGAAAATAAATAACAAGAGGCTCTAATCAATCATGAAATCCTGAAACATAAACAACCATATACAATCAATCACATCCATACAACTCTTGATCATACAAATGGCCATAATAACAACAACTAGTACAAAAGGAGCCTCTTGGCTTACAAATATAACAAGGGCCACAAAAAGGCCTTCAAAAATCTATCATAAACAAAAATAAAAGCTACAAAAAGTCCTACTCACTTGTTGGCTCAAACAACAATACATCCATCTCTCTGACATGGCTCATCTATATGGAAGAGAGTGCAAAATCCACCAACAACATAGGAATGATAAATAAGCATAAACCATGTAAATTCATCAAATCAAATCAAAGACCAATCTGGAAATTATCAAAAGACCTAAATCAAGCCTCTGGTACAAAAATTAGATCGAAAGAATAAGATAAATTGAGTAAAATAGACCAATCTGCAAAATTCAGACAATACAATGCATACACCTAATCTAGCAACACATCTACCAAACTAAACAATTCATACACAAAACCTTGAAGCGCATTTACATAGTTAAACAGTGCATTTGACAATAAATGACACATTTACCAATTCTGGAAGCACATAGACAACAAAGAACAGTGCATTTACATTAACATATAGCGCATTTACAACAAGAAACAATGCATATACACTTCTGACGCATTTGTCGAAAAAGATGGAAAATATAAAAAACTTACGACAGGAAAATAAAATATAAGTACAAATAAAAGACTTCAAAAAATACATGATTAAAGTTGCCCAAAACATAGGAATAAATGGGCATAAACAAAACAAATATTCATAAGCCATAGATAAAAATTCGACAGAATTTGTATTCACAACCAGACACTGAGAATAACTCCAGAACTCAAGAACTCTAATAAAATCATAAATAAACATCACCAGACCCTCACATTCACAAAGGAGACTTAATACACTCTCAGCCAAACCAAATAGACTTATACATAAGGACTTTACACAGAGAGGAATATGGCAAAGCCATGTATCGACAATCATAGAAAACACCATATTTTCAACCATGACTATATTAAACCCATATAATATAAAGTCTATCCCCAATATATTTTTTGAAACTAAAATAAACTTTATAAAATGAAATGCAAGCTACCCAAGCTCCCAGAAATCATTTGTAGACACAGAGCATAAATGGTACAACAAAACTAAAAAATACAAAAGGAAATAGAACTCCAGCCTGCAACCCATGTTATGGAAAGTAGCTGAGGAAGAGCTCCAACAATCCAAAAGCCAAACCAACCAAGAGCCAAGATCAAAAATTACTGAAAACTTTCTGGAAGAAGCAACCCAAAAACAAGCTCAACCAACAAAATAAAAATCCATTCAAAACTCCAAAACTGCAGCCTCCACAAGAACCAATCAAAATATTCCATTATGGAGTATATTTTACCAACCACCATATAATATAATTTTTTTCTCTCATTTTGAATTCACCCAATGAGAATAAAGGGTAGGTAAAATAAATATAAAACATATTTATATAAAATCAAGTGGGGAATATTAATATTTTTTTCTAAACTATTTATACACCCCAACTACAAATAAAGGTCAAGCTATCTAAATAAATCATAAGTCATAAATTAAGTAGTCCAAATGGGAAATAATAAATAAATAACTCAAGCTCATAAAATAATTAAATAACCAAATAAAATATTAAACATTAAATAAATAAATACAACTATAAGCAATAAATAAACATAATCAAATAAATAAATAAATATCAAATAAATGATCAAACCTCAATAAGGATTAAACAATAAATATTAAATAAATCTTTAACATTATCAAAAAAATAAACATTAAAAATTAAATAATTAAACACTCAAAAGGCCAATAATCAAATACATTAATAATCACATCATCACTCATAATTAAATAAACAACAAATAATAACATACTCACAACATTGGGAAGACCAAGCTTACTAACTGACATGGCAGATTATGCCAAGACGTTGACGACTTGCTGTGAACAACTTAAACCTAGAGTATGTGAGGGGAACTCATGCCATCTCATTGGGATTTAAAGACGCGCTCAGACCTATGGGGCTAGGTGGAGTTGATGTCTGGTACTTGCAAATCCTGCAACCACAAAGAAATGATACAATTTGTGCATATATCTCATAACATGCAAGTGATAGGGAATCACAATGACACATCCCGCTCGCAATGAGTGATGTGACATCGTCCCTCTTAGAAAGACAGTCATACAATGATCAAACATGTTGTATAATCAACTCATCATATGTAATCATGAAATAGGGTTAGTGTAATCATAACAACATCAAATCCATGATAAACATAAATCATCAATAATCCATCAACATAGTAATGCATATAGAATCCATCAAGCATATATGATCCATCAAATCACATGATCAATAATGATAGTGCCACCATCCATATAAATTATCAAAATAGCATATGTCCAATAATGTCTAGCATCATAATGAGTATCTAAAACACACATACAATCATAATTCCAAAACATCATAAAGATTCTTGATAAGTCTATCATGCTTGGAATAAAAGTCAAGTCAAGAGTAGACACTACACCCACACTCCAAAAGCTACCTAATATATTATACAAAAATCAATAACAAGTTACAATACACTTGTAGATAAATATTTTTACAATAGTTTCACCAACCAAAAATTAAGAGGTAACTCAATAGCTATAAGACTCTTATACACAATCTCCATCTCACAAACCTCATATATAGGAGATACAATACATGAAACCATCAAATGATATTATAAACCCATGGGCTAAAACCACCCAATAAAGTGGTACCCATCTTATCTCCAATCCTAGATGCCCTATAATGTGTCAAAACAAACATTGACATGTTTACCTCCCTTTTACAACTCATGTATGTGCCTGATGCACTTTTGTATTTCCTATTTCAGGATACCTATATTTTTGAGGCCATAACTTTTGAACTGAGTGTCTAATTGATGAACCGTTTGAAGCACCAAAAAGCTTACGACATTATCTAACAAGCTATAACTATCTATATTGATTATGGACACTTTTGATCCATTTCAAAGCCTTTAAATCCCTCAAAATTAACTCCAAAACTTTTGTTCATAACAATAAAAAATGGAAACTTTTGTTTGAAGCATCAAAAAATCATGACATTATCTATCAAGATATAATAGGCTATACTAGGTATAGAAATTTTTGGGCCATTTTGGATCTACTAAAGCCCTCAAAGTTGACTCTAAAACTTTTGTTCACAACTTTAAAAAATAGAAACTCTAATATACTCAAATCTAGACATGATATAGCAACAAAAAATTATCGACATTCTTATCTAGCCAATTTGAAGCTTTGGGGAAAATTTTAGACTAATTCGTGCTCAAATGAAAACTTGCTAAAAATAGTAACCTTATGTATATACAAGGTTGCGATGTCATTTTCCTAACAGTTTTAAATCTAAATTTAAGATAGTCATCTCAATGATGTTCAGATATTACCCAATTGTATTTGTTTGGTCTTATACTAACATGCATGTATTTTATCCATCCTTGTTTGTTCACCACATTTCTGCATGACTTGATGGAAAACGAGTTCATCAAAAGACTAGAAATATGTATCATAAGGTGGCCATCTTACTAAAGGAAGAACCCTATAAATTGCTAGATGTTGGATTCATTTGGCCTATTGATTATCCAAAGTATGTATTTAATGTAGTCCTAGTAAGAAAGAAATCCAAAGGGATTAGGGTATGTACAAACTATAGGGATATCTATAAATCTTGCCCCAAAGATAATTTTCTAATTTTAAATAATGACATGATAGTAGATTTGATAGTTGGCCAAAATATATCTCTTATGGATGAATTTTAGGATATAAAAAAATTCATATAGAACTTGAGGACCAACACAAGACAACCTTCATTACCCTATGGGGATTTATTTTATTAAATCATGCCATTCAATCTAAAAAATGGTCGAGACACATATCAAAGGACTATGAATAATTTTTAATGATGAGTTACATTGTTGAGGATTGTGTGGATGATATCTTAGGACAATCAAAACTTAAAGTAGATCACCTCACTATCTTGTTCCATATCTTCTAGAGGCTTAGAGAGTATAAGATTCAATCAAAGCATAAGAAATGTGTCTCTAGAGTCACATTAGGAAAGCTCTTAGGGTTTAATATTCCTAGGTGTGCCATTGAAGTAGATCCAGATAAGGTAAACACAATAGCATAAATCCCACCTCTTAGGAACCTTACATAATTACGTAGCTTATAGGGAAAAATTTAGGCTATCCGAGGGTGTATTTCTGAACTAGTAGACAAGTTCCATCCTTTTTTAAATCTACTCTAAAAGAATGCTAGCATTAATTGGGAGAAATCATTCCAATTTTTTTTTGACCATTTTTAACAATGCTTAACCAATCTTCTAGTCCTAGTGGCACCCACTCTAGATAGGCCTTTGTTTCTTTACATCTCAATTACATAACATGCCTTAGGTTCTATCATAGCTTAACATAATGACCAAAGAAAATGCAATATAATCTATTACCTCAAAAGTAAATTATTTGGGTTTGAAGTGAATTAATCATCTTACAATAATGTTTTCCATGCAAAAAATTAAAATTACATGCTTAATGCTACCACCCATCTTATAGTAAAAATTGAGTGATTAAAATAGTTCTTATCCAAATTATTCTTTAACGGTAGAATGGAAAAAGTATGTCATTCTCCTTGGTGATTTTTATATTCAGTATGCCAATAAAAAATCTATCAAGTTACAAGTTTTGGTAAGGAAAGGCTCCTATTTAGGACTATCAAACTTTGACCATTTTTTTTACAAATGAGCCCATCCTTCACATTGAAGAATCCAAAACATGGAAATTATACTTAAATAGATCATTTAACTCACATGGATTATGTTTTGGCATTTGTGATGGTGATTTAATCTCAAAAGCATATTACATTGGTCATTTATAGGTCTTTATTGATTCATAGTTGATATCAAAATAGGTCAATGATAAGTTCCTTACTAAGGATGGTAAAATTGCACACTATAAACACATGGTGGAAGTTTTAAAAAATATACCTTGGATATATATTTTGAGCATCTCGCATATCAACAAAAAAACTATTGGTGTAATGACCACTATTAGATCTCTTTTAGATATGATTGATGAAGCTTATGAATATCAATTCTTGTAGAGCAAATCCTCATAGTTTCTTATGATCTCCTAGACAATGACATGATATGTGAAATTATTGGTCCTAAAACTCATTGGTACAATTACATCTATGCCATTATATAAAACCTAAACCTTCTTAAAAATTAAAGCATTCCTCCAAACATGTCATCCACTAAATAAAAGTACTTTATTTAGCACACCCCACATTACACCTTCCTTGGTGTCACACTCTATAATATGGGCTACATTGGAACTTTTCTTAGATGCCTCAACTAATATGAGGCTAACATAGAGTTTCAAGAATTCTATAGTGGCATTCACATGTTCATATGAATGGCCTGACCTTAGCTAAGAAAATCTTTTGCACAAGATATTATTCACCTACCATGGAATTATAACCCTAGCAATGTGAAAATTTCTTCCTTGTTAGAAACATTGGGACCTTATTCATGCACCCGCATGGTTTATCTATCCTATTACTATAACATGGCACTTATCTACATTGGGATTAGATATCATTAGCAATACTAATCCAACCTTATCTAATAGGCAAAAAAATCATTATTACTATTACTTATTAGTTTACTAAGTGGATCAAAGTAGTTCCACTTACTTTTACCATTGACATCCAAATATCCAAATTCATCCTTAAATATCTCATTTGTACTCCAATGAGTACTACCCCATATTTATTTATTTATTTATTTGTAGTGTTCAAGCAATATTTTTAATACAAATTGAGCTACCCTCCTTGTGTGTCTCTTTATGCAAACTTATCTTGGAGGAAAATAATCGAGTCATGTGGTTACATGATATATAAATTCTTGAGGAGCACCATCTCGATTCTCTTAGTCACCCTAAAGAATACCAACATTTGTTGTGTCATGGATATAAAAAATGTATGCACTCTAGATAATTTGGATTTTACAGTCCGTTGAACACCCAACAAGACTGAGATGGGGGTGAATCAGTCTGGAATTTAAATTTTTTTATTAATCAACATATTTGACATCAACATTTTAATCATTAGAAAATCAAGCATAAACACACAAATACCATATTTACGTGGAAAACCCAAATAGGGAAAAAACACGATGAGAATCTAACTCATAATATGAACAACAATGTTTACAACATTTAGGCTTGTAGCCAAGAAGCACCAACACCTGAAGGACTTGCAAAACTAAGGCACACTACCTTGGGCTAGATAAAAGAAGGACTTGTACAACTGAAGAACACTTCTACAAGACAAGATACAAACTATTGTCGAAGGACACGCTATCAATATAAAATGAATCAAATAGCTTAACTGAAATTGAGAAGGATTCTCTTGATCATGAGATTGTCCTTGAATAATAATCAGGTGACCAATAACATGGAAAACATATCTAATAATTTCAACTATCACAACACACTATCTTATAGAATATATCAGCTTCAAATCTCTTCTCAAACTAACTTTTGCATCACCACAAACTCAAATCTATTTGAAAATCATTTGCATACATTTCTCACACAATTTAGTTCTCATCCACACTCAATTCATCCATCTACACATCTTATATATGAGATACAACATTGAAATCCTAATCAAGGGTCGACCAAAGCCACTTGGACCTCAAATACAAAGATTTGTCCACTCTAGGAGAAAGAGGGAACCATAACATATCATAATACATCATTCCATGAATGATATGGCAATTTGCAAATGCTAACACATATTCCAAAGGATGTTACAAAACATAACATGTAGATATAATAACTAGTCAGCCACATAAACACTTTTAATGTAAAATACTCCATGTGGATCTCCACACAACAAAGTGAGACCCAAATAAACATCTTCCAACACATATCAAGACCAAAAGACCATGTCCACTAAACTACAATGCAATGAACAATATATTTGAGGGGCACCAAAAGAATTCCAGACCACCTTGAATACAATATGAAACAACCAACACCAAAAGAGTATCTGGACTAGCATCCATCCAGATAACCAAGAGCTGACAAAACATATCCAGACCAATGTCCTTTTGGATAACCATGTTTGACATCAATGACAACCATACAAGCTCATGCTAACAACAATCTCCCCATTTGTCATTGATGGAAACACCAATGAAAATTGATAATATCACAACAACTCTCTCTCTCTCCACAATAATCTCACAATAAATCTCCAATAATGTCACAACGAATCTCTCCCCCTTTGATGACAATGACAAAGGGAACTGAAAGGAAAAAATAAAACATATTGACCAACCCACACCACTGCTCCCCTTGAGAGAAATATCATCATCAATCAAAGAAACAAGGATAAGTGCTAAGTCTCCTCCCGCAAAGATGTACCACAAAAAATGCATCTAGTTAGAAAAAGGAGGGGCAATAACCCCTACCTTCTACCTGAGATACTCAAAATTATCCTTCGCTAATGCCTTTGTAAAAATATCTGCTATCTATTCTGATTTAGAAATATATTTCAGTCTAACTTCCTTTTCTGAAAACTTCTCCCTTAAGAAATGATAATGGATTTAAATATGTTTAGTTATCGAATGCATAACTAGATTATTAGAAATGTTTATAGCACATGTATTATCACACATAATTGGAATAAATTCATCATATACTACTCTGATATCCTTAGGAGTTTGCTCCATTCACAAAACTTGAGTACAACAAGATGTTGTGGCAATGTATTCAGCTTAAACAGTTGATAATGATACAAATTATTGTTTCTTACTCATCTATGAAACCAATCTATCTTCCAAAAAAAATGATACACCATTGATACACTTCATGTCATCAAAACTTCCAACCCAATCAACATCTGCATTTGCCTTCAACATGAAATTGTTGGATATTACTGAGAAGTTTGCTAGAATAATGTGTTGCATTGATGTCAACATATTCTTTTGTGTGTTCTAGTGTTGCAGTCGGATTGGATGAGTTGGTTTGGTCAGTGTGTTGCAGTTGAGCTGTTACAATTTAATGGGTTTGGAGATACTTATCTCTAGTTTATTTGGAAGAATTTTTAGAGGTTTGCATGATAATTTGATCAAGTTGTGAGATCTGGTACTATGATTGATATTCAGTTGTTCATGTTATTCGGTATTCTGGATTGTCCTTCGCATTTCTCTAGAATTTCAATATCTTGGTTTGTGGTTTTTGTAGAGTGCTTGGTATATTCATATGTGTCCTCAATTTAGATGGTTCATGATTTGGAGGACCACAAGTGAATCTTTCAGTTTGATAGTCAGTTTAGTATGTGTTCTTGAGGTTCAGTATAATGATGATGAAGATTTTAGTAAGAGGTGATGTTGTAGTTGTTTTTGTGGTGATTCACATTGCTTGTATATATTTCTAGATCTTTTTCTATCCATGTTGATGGTCCGTATTGATCATTGTATGCATTATTGATAATTTTCTCAATCTCATGGTGTTCTTAGTGTTATGCGACACTCATTATGATTGTAGCATTTTGCGGATGTTTGAGGCATAATTCTTGGAAGTATTTCTTGCGTGTGGTGTTGGTTTAGGTCTAGACCATGTCTTAGCCAACATTATTTTCATCTGCACGTATTGTTGTAGAATATAAGGTTATTGTTTTGTAATTTGTGTTGAGGGTTTAGCCAACCTTGAAACATAGGTTGATGATTTTTATAAATATATGTAATATTCATTTGAGAGATGTATTTGCATGTGTGAATATTGATTTGATCTTTTAGAAGCAGAAGAGAAGTGTGAAGAAGTGTCAAACATCAAAGTTTGAGTATATGTACTTAAGTGGAACTATAACCAGGCATGAGAGGATGATATTACATCAGTTCATGATCCTCCAAATGTAATCCGAATATTTGTAAGGCAGTGAGCCTTCCCTAGGGTTGTATCCCTTCTTGTTTTGTGATTTGAGTAGTGAGCTCTAGGCAGTGTGCTTGAATGCATGTGCATACCCCATTGTAATATTTTCACTTACTCCTAACAAGGTATTATCTCATTGTGGGTAGGTTCCCACCATGGTTTTTTCCTTAACCAAGTTTTCCACGTCAAGAATCTTGGTGTTATGTGTGTAATTGATGTGGTGTTGATTTATGCTTTTATTGTTTATTATCATATCTAAATTTAAGTTTGAGTTGTGTAGAGTTTGAGAGCTAACTAATTCGCCCCCCCTCTTATTTTTCTACATTGTTGATGATGATAAACTTATAAGGCACTGAGAGGGGGGGGTGAATCAGTGCAAACAAAAACAATATGAATCTGATCACCAACTTAAGCAACTTAAAACTTAACAAGCATAAGAGGAATATCACCACATAAGATAATGCACAATAAAAAGAATTTTACATAACATAAGAGATTTATGCATGGAAACCCAAAAGGGAAAAACCACGGTGGGAGCAAACCCGGTTAAGGATTTAAATGATTATCCTTATTAGGAGCTTTTACTTGTTAGGATCCACCTTGCAAGAGGATTTAACACTTTGATACGGAGCTACCCTATTAGGGGATTTACAATGTAAAGCCTGTTAGGACCTACCTGGTTAAGGGATTTTACTACTGTAACTGTTAGGAAAATAATAGTTCAAATGATCTTCATATAACACCTCTGTGTCTGATAAGATCTACTTCAGATCCTCAAAACTTCAATAACACATCAATACGGAGCTTCACTAATCACCGCACAATCACAATCTCAATATTCGCCTTCGATCTTATGTCTATCTCATAACTCATCACACTTTTTATAGACACCAACTTAGTCAACTACAACCTTGGAACAATTTCCTAGGTTCAATGAATCTAGACAAAATAATATTGCACGCCAAACTTATGTCAGCCACCGACTTAAAAAATCAAAACCTGTGGCATTTTACCAATTTGAGTGACTTTATCACTACTGGTTAAGTTTTCATCAGAATACCTACTCTATACATCAAATCTCACTTGTCTGGTTGAATTTGCCAATGCGGTCATGAACATAGCTCCAAATACCTATCTCCATCACTTCTATAAAACCACATCATTCAACTCTTCATCAATTGCCTTTACCAGTTGCATGAATGAAACTCTGTCTTTGTTTACTAGTTAAGAACCTATTTGTTGGTTCACTGGTAAACTGTCATTTGTACTATTTATACCTTACTGATTGGCTTCCAAGACTTAGATGGCCACAAAAATATTGTTTCCATCAATGACAACACAAGACTTAGTCATCAAACATGAAACTCAATCTATTAATCGCATTCACCAATCAATCATTTACTAGTTGCATTTCACAACAGTCTTTACCAGTTCAATCAAATGCCAACATTCTCCCCCTTTGGCATTGATGACAACACTTAGGAAATTTTTTGTCAACCAAGTGTACAAAAAAAAAATTGACTTCATGACATATACCCCCCTTAGCAATTGCGTACTATTACAAAAATTAAAAGACTTATACTACTACTCTCCCTTTACTTTTACATACAAATTTTGACTGACTCTTCAACTATTACTCCCGCTTTGACAACAATGCCAAACAAAGAAGTAAATACAGGAAAGATAAATACATGTACATCAAAATTACATAGCATATATATATAGGAGTTCAAAATGTTTTTACAATGCAATCTTAGAAAAAGCATTACTAAAATGTGATTTCAATTTTGTCATATCATTATGCCAGGTCTCCAAAATAGTGTCGATTATCTCCACGCATGTCCTCATCTGTCCACAAAACTCCTCAAAGGCATCTAGAGTGCTCACCTCCGGTGTAGAAAGAATAGCTTCAGATTCTTTATAAGCTCTCTGCAAGGTTTCCACTTTCGGTATTAGTTGTGTCTGTAATTCCTGAAGTGATATGATCCTCTTGACCTGTTCAATTTCATAAGCTTTCAACTTATGCTAAAGTTCAATAGCCAATCTTTCATAATTGATAGCAGAGTCATTAAGGGGCTTGAATAACTCACTAAGAACTTCAAGTTCTTTATCAGCTTCCTCCTTCTTCTTCTTCAAGTTAGTACAAAACAATGAAAAATTTGAAACAGTTGAGAGTAGTTTACCTCTAGTTTCAAGTCCTTTCAAACAATCCTTATTGACAGTAAGAGGAACTTTCCCTTTATCAATTTCAATCATCAATTGCTTAGTTCTTTTCTTCTTGTAATCCTTCTCAACACTAACATAAGTTGCATCCTAAAAACCTATTTTTAATTAATCAAAACATAAGTTTCATCCTCGAAAGATTTCATTTATTCTCCGGCATCAGAAACAAGTTGTCCAAGCTTGTCAACAGAAGTAACAAAATTATCAGTATCAGTCTCTGGTAGGAGACTTGACAAAATCTCAACAACATTCCTTATTGTCTCTGCCTCATCCTCTTCTTCTTGGCCTGGGATTGCATGGCATCATCATCTTCATCATCTACAATTTTCTTTTTAGAATTAAGTGACAAACGTGTCACTTTAGGTTTAGTCTTCTTCTATGCATCTTCATTTTTCTTTTCCTCTTCCTTTTCTTTTTCTTCTGTCACTTCCTCTTTCTTTTCATTTTCCTATATTGGTAGGGGTTGTGTATCAAAAGTTTGAGTAACTACCAATGGATCCTCATCCTTTTTTCTTCCTATTTCTCAGACATATCAACATCAACATCCTGTACATTTACATTGCTAGGAGCACCAAAATCATTGTTATTACCGGTATCATCATCATCAGGGATAATCTCAGGTTCAGTTTGTGTGTTTTGTTGGCATTTGCATGAAGATTTCATTAATAAAATGTTATGTTGTCATTGATGTCAATTAACAAATTCACCGGTAATTAATTTGTGGAGGAAACTGATATTACTAGAGAAGAAGTGAGATCAATTGGTAAACCCTACCCGTTGATATGATAAACCCTAACCGATGAAGTTTGGTGAATTGGTTGTATTATTTTATCATCTGATGATGAGTGGTAATGATTATGACACATATGCATGTTGTATGAGAAGAGTTTCAAATGGTTTTTGGTGTGTTGAGAATAATTTTTATGTTGGGAATGACCAAGTATATTGCATGTAATGCAAACCGGGTGATGAGTTACAGAGTTTGATGAAGCGGTGATCAAGGAGCGGTCAAGGCTATCTTGAATGATGTGCAGAGATTGTTATGTAATCCAGTGGTCATACTTGAACCGACTTGTTTGTAATCTCTATGAGAGAATTAGGTTTGTGTTGTGTTACCAACATATTGATTTATTTATAAAGTCGATGAGTTGTTTTGTTTCAGATTTGGCAATTTTTAGTTGAGAGTGAGAGTGTGGTTCCTGAACCGGATGATGTATCTGCAATTTGTGTAAAGGCAGATAGGAGCATGAAAAGGATCCGAACAAGCAAGTGTAGTTCTATTCAAATAGATTAGCAAACCCCTTTTGTTTTCTAACAATTATAGTAGTTAAAATCCCCTAATCAGGTAAGCTCTAACAAGCTTAGTGTTATTCAAATCCTCTAACTAGGTGGTCCATTAGCTTGGATTTCAAATCCTCTACTGAGGTTACTCCTCACAAGGTATTTCTTCTAATAGGGCATTATAGTCAATCCCTTAACTGGGTGGTCCCTAACAAGATCTGTTCTTAACAAGACTTATTGTAAAGCTTTAATAGGCTTGGATCCTAACAAGCCAAACTTCAAAAGAGTTCAAAATACTTGTGGGTATTCAGCCCCACCGTGGTTTTTCCCATTTGGGTTTCCATGTGAAAAATATTGTGTCAAGTGGTGAATTTTTTTGTGGTTATGTTTACTATGGTTGAATTGCTTAGATGCTTAACCACTTTGATATGTTATGTTAACCAACAACAATCTGAAATGAGGTTTTACTTATGTCAGTAAAGTATTTGGATGTTTGTGAGTTTCAAGTTGTTTTGCTATTAATCTATTATTACAGTCAACCAGTTTAACTTGACAGTGATATTGCATTTGTAGTTCAGTGGTTTAACTTGTCAGTTTAGAGTTTTCTTTGAGAGGTTGATTTTGAGATTGGTAAAAGTTTATATCAGTCTTTCTATCTACTAATTCACCCCCTCCCCTCTCAGTAGTTGACCAGATCCTTATTCTTTCATCATACCATCAAGTTTACCAGTTGATCATCCTACACAACTTCAGCAGGCTTAAAATTAGTTATTTTAACACCTTTTAGAAGATCTTCAGCCTCAAATCTCTTCGGTTCATCTTCCTTAACTTATTCCTCTTCATCCAGAATCAGACCCAGTACATTTTTCAAAATTTTTTTACTCTCCTCATGGACTGAATGGGTCTCGCCAATTAACATTCCTGTCAACCTTTTATTTGACCTAAAAGATGACTTTTCCTTAGAAAACATTTCATCTAGCTCTTCCTCAGTAGCTTCAGGTTGCATTTTTTTTAGAAAATATTCAATGTATTCTCTACCGTGTTTCATGGCTGCCTTCCATCTAGCATCAATTATATTATACAATGAATTTGGAATTTTCCCTTGCAATTCAATTAGGGCCTTGTTGTATTTATTCATCATTTAAACAATTGCATCTGCTATTTCCCTTTGTTCATCTTTACTAAATTTATCAAATATTTTTTATTATTAAATTTTCAAGAGGTGTGAGCTTGATTACTGGTTTCTTTAGAGATTTCACAGCTGGATTACCAACACCCTTTGACCTTTTTTCACTGGCCCTTAGGGCTTTCTTCTCTCCTTCAGACTTAGTCTCTTCTTCATCAACATCTACTGGTTTATGTGCTTGATGATTTTTCCTCTTACCAGTCTTAACCGATGCAGTAGGTGGTTCAACAATCTTACCTTTTCTCTGGAATTGAATCTTTGATGGTTTCTCCTTTCTAATTTCTACTAGTTTCTCCTTTTAAACAGGTGTTGGTTTTTATTTCTCTGCAGGCTTCTCCTTTCCATCTCTTGTCTTTACACTAGTGGGGGTACCGGTTGGTGCACTTGATGTTTCGGTTTGTTTAGCAGCATGCTTTTCTCTTGCTTCAACAATGGATTCCTTTGTGGATCCTACTTGATCTACAAATGCTTCAACTTTCTTTCTAAATTTCTTTGCAATTACCAGTTTTTGAAGTTCAGAGTGCACTTGAAGAGATTTCTCCTTGTAAGTGCCAAACTGTTCTACTGTTGTATCTACCCGTTGGGTAGGAAAATGATCAACATATGCAATCAGAAGATCTTTGTCCACTTCACATACCATGGGCATAACCCATGTAGTCTGGGGCACAACTGAATCCATCATGCAAGTATCTGTATCAACCATAAAGCAAATTGTGCTTTCATACAGGTTGACAACCTCTGGCGATATCCTTTGCCTTGCATGCATTTTCTTCTAAAAGTCTTTAAAATCCACATGCAATTTTGCCAAAATCATTACGAATCACTCTAATGTTGTACTTCATCCGCATGAATGCAAGAGTGCTATCTATCCATTGGATATCACCAATATCAGGGAAACATTTTTGAAAATAAAAGAATAGACCCAGAATTAATTGACCAAATTTAAACCTTAACCTCTTATCCTTTTTGATGGATTCTAGGTTCAACACAAGTTGACTCCTCAATGCCTCTGACAAGTCATAGTCAACATCTTCTTTGATCATCCAGTAAGTTCTATGAATAGATGCAACAAGGATGTTGTTCATCCTGCTAGAGTAATAGATCCAGTAACCGATCACCATAGAAGCATACTTTACTACTAGATCATTGATATTATTCACCATCATTTATCTTCCATCCCATTTAGATCATATTAAATTTTCCACATCATTCTTAGGAATGAATCTCAAAATTGGAACCTCACCGGTCACAAAAAATCCGGTGACTGTGTCAATAACTTCTTTAGAAATTTTATGTGGTCAGTTGAGCCACATAAACTGGTCATGAATCCTGCTAAGCACATATCTCATAAGTTCATCATCAAAATCATTGATGAAATTTAGGGCATGGTGAAACCCTTTCTCGATAGCCCTTTTGAACTGATCCATCAAAATACCATTTTTTATCACACAATGCTTTATATTGATCAAAAGTAGTAGCAACACCAAGATCCTCTGGTTTACAATGATAGAAAGATCCAACATCTTCAACATGTAGGACACCATAAGAAACTCCGAATAGAGCTCCGGTGGGATCAATTTCATCAAACTTAAACAGGTGCCTCTTAAATTCAGTACGGGGTCTATCGATAACATTGACTAAATGTGGGGTGTCCATCTTCAATGATTCAAAAAGATAAGCTGATATCAAGATTTCTAAATAAATACCTTTTACCACTTTTGCACTAGGGTTCCAAATACCGTCAAATCTATCTCATCATTTCATGGTCACAAATCACACCATATCACTTCAAATCTTTGTGAATGCTGCAAACATAAACTCTGCTCTTCTCTATTCTCTATCAGTGTGCTCACAAGAATACAATGTGACAAATAACATTTAAAATTTTCTTTTAATTTTCCCATTACCCACCGCATTAAATGCCATTACTGGTAAAACCCTAAAATATCTTTTAACACACTACTGACTCTCATAACATATCAAACCTGTCGGTTTGATCACAAAATGACTTCTTAATATCATTATACATCAAAGTATGCAGATTCAACATACCTTATAGTTCTTCAGGGGGTTTTGAAATAGATATAACATTAAGCTCCCCCTAAGCTTTTTAACAACTTAGTTTGTCGGTAAAGGGTTCTCCACACTAGGTGAAGAAATAGGATCTTTAGATGGTTTGACTTCAGTTTTCTCATCATCCTTATTTTTCTATATTCTATTCATTTCAGCTCTTGTCTCCTCCACGTCAACTTTCATCTTCCCTTTTTGGTCAACAGATTGATTCACCAGTTGGTTCACCTTTGCTTTGCAAAACTTTGCAATATGACCCAGTTTATGAAAATGATAACAAGCCATACCAGATGCTCTTCAACGTCTAGCATTTCATCTACCAGTCCTTTGCTGTAGTTCATAGCTACATGACCATAATTATGACAGATTGTGCAAATCACGTTCATCCTCTTTTCCATCTCATAGGGACTAGACCGGTTAGCATAGTGTCTTTTCCAATTATGACTTCTCTGGTCATTGAAGGTTCTTTGCCAACCACCACCAGACCTCTAACTCATGTGAGGTGCTAAATTATTTGCTCCATACTTGTACTCAATAGCTCTATATCCATGCATGTTGCAAGTGAAACAACAACCATTAAAGGTTCTAGGCTTATATCTGTATACACCTAAAAATGGTCTGAAGATAATTAATTAAATAAGAAATTATTTAAATAATCCCCCTTCCTAATTTAATTGAATTCATTAGCAATTTGATTAAATCCCTTTCATATACTTATTAATAAATATAAGGATTTATTTAATAGGTTCATTTCAATTGTCCCCTTTGATTAATTAATCCAAATTAATTAATCCTCCCCCCATTTAATTCATTCCTTATAATCCCCTAATTAATTAAAACAAATCAATTTATGAGTTGTTGAAAGTTAATTAGCCTTTTCCTATTATTTGAATTTTTAAATTCAAATTACACACATGCCTCCTAACTTCTAACCACCTAACCTAACCCAATCCACCTAACCCTATCCTATATTGCACATCCTAACCTTCTTATCCTAACCTCCTATGGTGTGGATATGTTCCTCTTGAGACACATGGCACTTTGGCCACATGTCTCCTCCCTTGGACTCATGCCCTCTCATGAGAAAGGCTCCTTGACACTCGTCACCACATTGATGACAAGTGTCCCTCCCTCCAACCTCTTTTCCAACCTCCTCCAATTCTACCCTTGATATCTTCAGACTCAATCTAATTGCTGATTCCTACCACCTCACCCCTGGCATTGGAAATCCTATAAATATCCCCCATTTTGGAGCACAAAAGATCCCATCTCATTTTCATCTTAGGCATTGTTACTATAGGCATATCCATTCTAGCATATCATTTGAGCATTGTTATTATAGGCAATTATCTAGTTTAATTTGATCATTTTCTTGTATAATTGTTGAATCACGTAGCTTAATCAGTCTATTTTCTAGCTTAATTGCATCATCATCATCATAGCTTAATCATGCATATCATTAGCTTAATTAGACTCTTGGATCAATCTAGCATAATCAATCTCATCTAGTTTTCATATCATCATCATTTCAAATCCTCCGTCTAGGTGTAGTCAATTCACTGGGATTTCTTATCCAGATCTAAGAGAAAATCCATACTCGCATCTCTTAGGAGGCAATAGGTCGCTTTGTCATGGTTTATCTTTCATTTTCTTTTAATTTGATAACCATGCTTGTAATGATCTATTGAGTGTTTTTGTTGTAGCTACAGGTACCTTACTTCACACACACAACAATATCCTTGATAAGCATTGGGTTTATAACCATTAGCAACGTCAGATATGCTTCTACAAACATTACCAATATGTCCTGGTTTATGACAATTGAAACAAACAGGCTTATAGGAGTTCTTACCGGTGAGTTTCTAAACTTTAAGTGCAGATTTACCTTTATGCAAGTTGTCCTTATTACTAGAAGACTCACCTTTCTCAAATGTATTGTAGCCCAATCCAGTTGTATCACCGTTCATCCTTTGAGATTGGATTTGTTCATCAAGCATGGTAGGACTTTTGTTAAACTTTGTAAGCTTCTCATTAGCATCAGCAAGTTCTTTTGTAAGGTCTTCATTCCTTTTCATGAGAGTCTCTCTAAGACACATTGTCATATCCAGTTCTTCCTTTATCTCTTCTTTTTCTTCTTTTTACTCATGCCAGTGTGCATATAGAGTGCCATTTTCTTGATTTATCTTTAAGATCTCACGTTCTTTCTCTTTGATCTTGTCTTCTGCTGCCCTCCTTGCTTCAAGTTTCAGTCTCATCCGGCTAGTTAGGGATTCTAGCTCTCTCCTCAAGTTAGTCTTATCATCATTCAGTTTCTCCACCTCATCAACCAGTGAACCTATTTTTTCTTCATTAGAAGAAATGCTCTTAGAAATCTTCAGCAGTTGTTTAGTTAGCTCTCTTCTCTTAGCAAGTAAAGCTTTATACTTGTCTCTCAATGTTTCTAGGGCATCCTCAGTTTCTACAATTTTGTTAGACATCTCTCTATAATTCATATCCCCCATGTCTTCCTTAGGAATCCTTCTCAAGCAGTTAAGCCTCAAAGAAGGTTGGCTTTGATACCAATTGATAAATTTATAAGGCACTAAGAAGGGGGGGGGTGAATCAGTGCAAGCAAAAACAATATGAATCTGATCACCAACTTAAACAGCTTAAAACTTAACAAGAATAAGAGTAATATCGCCACATAAGATAATTCCCAATAAAAAAAATTCCACATAACACAAGAGATTTATACATGAAAACCCAAAAGGGAAAAACCACGATGGGAGTTAATACCCACAAGATTCACTATCTATAGAATATAAATCTTGACCAGTTAAGGTCTTACAAACATGCCCTATTAGGAGTCACCCGGTTAAGGGATTTAAATAATTATCCTTATTAGGAGCTTTGACTTGTTAGGTATTGGAATCCAAGAACACTGAGAGGTGGGGGGGGGGGGGTGAATCAATGTTCTACAAGAATGATCAATTTTAACCTTATTAAAACATGCATTCACCAACCAGTAAACCAATACATATAAGATTGAAATAAGTAAAGCAATAAATAAGCCAATCATACAAATGAATACCATAACACGAAGAATTATACGTAGAAAACCTCAAAGAGGAAAAATCATGGTGGGATTTGTGACCCACAATATCAATCCACTAGCCATATGAAGAGATGTTACAAAATATGGGGGCCTGCACTTGCAGGAAGGTTTAAAGCCTAGAGAACACTTCTCATCACAGAAAGAGTCTCACTAACTACATACAAATCCTGACTACAATCCAGAAGAATGAGTGAATTGCAATGATAGAATCTCCTATGCCTGAATACAGTTAAGCTTTGTCTATTCTAGTCTGAAACCCTAAGCCCTTACCAAAATAGCCTCTTACATAAATTTCCTCACATACATGATCTCTCTCACATATCTTGCATATCCTTACATATCTCTCATATCACAAGATGATCTAACCAATTGACCTATTTAACCTTACAATCCTTCATGCCTTATGTCGTCTTACATAGATAATTACAAAAAGGATATACATGTCGACTCAATTACATATATATATATAATATCAAAATCAATTGCCGATTGTTGGATCTCTCAAAATGATGTCGGCGTCTAGTACCATTATCTTGATGAAGTCATGTTGGCTTGCAATGTCGATACCCATAGAGTTTCTCATACCAATGAAGATACCTGTCAATGTCGGTGTCGGTGAAGTGTCTACCAGTAAACAACCAAACCAAAATATGAAGCCAGAACATGTTGCCATCAATGAAAACATATTGAAACCAATCAAATGAGTGTCAATTGTTGACATTCTCCCCATTTGGCATTGATGGCAACACTCATGTGAAAAATGATAATAGTTTCCATCTGTCGGTTTCATCTTGAGACTGCTCTCCCTGAGATGAATATCCATCTGTGATAATGATTTGTACAAAATACTCCATACCTCCCGATGTCAAGAATATATTTTTCACCTATACCTCCCCCTTTGACATCAACGCTAAGAAAATACCAAAAACCAGGACGAAGAATGAAAGACTGTACAAAGAATATCCCAAAAATACCTTACCAGAGCTGAATATACTTGAATATTTTTGGATAGGATTTCTCCAAAAGCTCTAGATAGGTTTCCCAACCTGATTTGAGTGTTCTTGAAATAGATACAAGTCCATTAAGCATATGGGCATATGACTCTTTATGCTTAAGATTTGTCAGTGTGGGCTTACCAACCATATCAATACATTCATTCTTATGTACAATTAATGAGTCCAAGCAGGGACTCACCAATCCTCTGAGACCTCTAGTTATCTTTATAATTTTATCTTTATCCCTCTCAAGAGATGAAACTTGAGCTTCCAAAACCAAAATCTGACCATCAATAGATGTAGTCAAATAATTTGAGCCATCAAAAGAATTGACTATACCTACAATCTTCTCCTGAGTATCCTTAATCCTTTTATCAAAATCTGTTGTAATTAAACATGTGTTACAACATACTCTATAAATATTAGTACATTTCCTCAAAGCATTATCAATCCATTTCAGATTATCATTAATCTCCTTCTTCTCTGACTCAATCATCTGATCAAATGTTGCTCTCTTAGCCTGTGTAAACCTCTCCAGTGCCCATCGGCTTGATATCTATTGTAAAGATTGAAAGTCCTCAGAAATGTGTTCTATGATTATTTTAAGCTTGTTGGATGGGCTTTCTCCTTTGTCAAATTTGCACTGCAGGAAAATTCTATGAAAAATAGGGATAGACTGATCAATAACTCCTTTGTCCATAGATCCTTCCTTCATCATCTTTTGTGCAGCCATCATCATGAGCTCAGAAGAACTCATCTTGGTTATTCTTTTATGTTCAACTTGTGAGGTGTCAATTGACAATAATGATGTGCTCACTACTGGTTCCCTATTGGATTCTTCTTTATTCTCCTCAAATGGTTTATTAGCTTTTATAGCTTCCTCTCTTGCACCGGTGGCTTCACCACTTGGTGCAATAATAGTTACTATCAGTTTCTCCTTATGAACTGTGACCTCAACCTATATATTCTACTTCGAAGGACTATTGTCCTCAATATTTGTAACCTATACACTCTCCGAATCTGTCATTATCTCAACATTTGTCGGTATCACCTCCGTTTCCAGTACATTAGATTCTACCAGGGGCTCTATATCCAGTATCTTAATATCCTTCAAAATTGTAGATTTGGTACCCATTATACCTTTACCTTTCCCTTCAACTGAGATGTCTATAGTATTTGTTTTAGCCTTCAGTGCAGTATAGAAACTAGGGTTGCAACAAAGAATTAAACCCATGCTTTGTGGGTCTTAGTGACTATTTCATTAACCCTTCCTAACATAAGACTAACTATCCTATGCTTGTTGTGAAATATTTTTCTATTTGCAAACTCAAGAGTCCTGTCTAACTCCTCTAGAGTAATGGATGCACAAGTAGTTAACAACTCTTGAATCTTTATATGCTTGTCCTCCTCCATATCTAATAATCTTCTAGCATCTAAGTTTTCATATAACGGTGTCGGTATTTGATTTTCAATTTCCAATAAAGCTTTCTTATATATATATATATATATATATATATATTATAAACCTGCTTCCTCAACTTCTCTCTGTTCATCATCATCTAAATGCTCATAATAAAATTGTATATTTTTCAACATACCATCCTTAGTTATTTCATCAACCAATTCTACACAAGTCTTGGGTGCAATAATAGTTACATTACCAGATACTATTACAAGGTCTATGCCATCCATCTTCTTTCTCCTTCCAGTATTGGATGGAGCAGAAGGTGTTTTATTTGGAGCTCTCTTCTGTGTAGGTACCTTGATTGTAACCTTCCTAACCAGTTGCTTCCTAGCTTCCTCCTTAGTCTCTTCACCTTTCTTCCTCAATACCCTCTTGAATGCTAAGGGTGTGTCATCTTCAGATCCAGATGGAATAGGCTTAATAAATATTTCAGGCTCTTTCCTCTTCCTTCATTTTTTTGAAACAACATCAATTAATGCCTTGATATCCTAAGATACTTGTTCAACAAATTTACTTGCCTTGCCTTGTTGTTTATCCATCTTCTTTTGATTAAACTCAGTTTCAACCTCTTTCTTCCTCTGTTTAGCAGTACCAAAGGATTTCTTAGCTTCATCAATAAGTGCATCAATTAAAAACTTTTCATAAACATCCAAAATCTGTGCATCAACTTCATAACCCATTTCTTCAATCCATATCTTTCGGGGCTTGACAACTTCCATCAAAGTTTCATCTTTTTTAACCATGAAGCATATCTCGGTTGAGTACTTCTCAAAAATTTGCTTTAGAACCCTCTCTCTAGAATTCATAGCCTTCTGGAATGCCTTGAAGTAACCCCATACCTTGTAATCTCGCTGAATACCCAGTGTAGAGATAAATTGCTTCAATTGTCTTCCTATTAGGATATCAAATGCCCACTATCTCTTCCCAAAATTGATAATTTCATTAATGAAAAATAGCATCAAACAGACAATAAGATTTTCATATTGGAATGGTCCCTTCTTTTCTCCTTTGATCTTCCCTAGGTTAATTAACAATTCATCTAACATCCATCCACAGAGATCTAACTTCTCATTTTCCCTCATGATATTATGTGTTGCATAAATGTAGGAGCTAGAAACAGAGTTTAGATAGTTTGACTAAGTTACCTTGTATCCAAGAATCATGCTTCCAAATCTGATGTCTTTCTCTATGATGGTGCTAACCTACATCGATTGTCAGTTTGATGTTGCACTGGTGAGCTTGGTGACCTGATCATTACAAATCTTCTTCTCCAGATGCTAACCGATCTATGGCAAATCAGTGATGGCCCTAATGGCCTCCTTCTAGATCTTATAAGGTCTATCCAACCAGATTAATTCTCTATTCACTCTTCTCAAAACATATCTAACAATCTCATCCTCGAATTTAGGAATATCCAGAATGTCGGTAAACCATAGAACCTCAATATGCTTGTACTCAGGCTTAATCTTTTTCAGAATCTCCCATTAACTCGCTCATATACATGCTCTTAATATCACTCATTCACAAATCCTCAATGTGGTAGTGAATGTAAGCTCTGACATCTTCCACATATACAACTCCTGATGAAACACAGGAAAAAGCGCCAACCAAATCATCCAAGGTGGAAATATGCAAACAACCTTTGAAAATTGGCCTATGACAATCCTTGACCTCAACAACAGTAGGATTTGCAATAAAAGTTGGTACAAAGGATGATCCTTCTTCCATGACGAAAGATAATATTAATAAGTACCTGAGATATAGTTGTTGGTGAAACCCTAAAGAACTCTTCCGATCACTGGTGAAATCGCTCAAGAAGATATCGATCGCACTAAATTGCCTTAGACTCACACTAAATCCCTTTGAATGCAAGGTGATAAAAAATGAAGTGGATTCAACCTTTTAACCTCCAAGAAACCCTAATCCAACATTGATATGAATGACTTCCAGTGAAAGATACCGGATCTCAGTTGAACATCTCCATGTTGGATAAGCATTTCCAATGTTTGGAATATCTTCCAGAACCTCTTCCCATGGCTTAAGTAGTATTGTCATGAATTTTTCTTACCCCTAAGGCATCTGCCTCAGTTACCGAATGAGCTTTCTGCCGGTGTAGGAGCAACCTCCTCTATCGGTTGAGCAACCAGATCATTTCCATTTGCTGATTGGTCATCTGACTTCCTGACCCATTTCTTGATATGATCTTATTGGATTTCATTGACCTACTCTTTTCCTTTATCATTTGATCCATCATTGTTAACCAGTGGATTTATGCTTCTACAAAACTTAGCTTTGTGTCTAGCTTTGTTGCATGCATAGAATGTAACATTGTTCTTTTGAATTGCTTGACCTGCACTAATTAGCCATATGTCCAAATTTTCCACATGCATAACATTTAACATTCATTCTGCAATATTTTGTTTTCTGACCATACTTATTGTATTTAGAACATTGACCGAGAGCAGAATTATAGTTCTGATTTTCTCTATTTCTACATTGCCTATCCATGTGACCAAATTTATTACAAACAAAGCATCTACCATTAAATTTGTAAGCATTAAGATGCCTTATCGGTGCCTTCTGATTTTAATCTTCATTTGTAGTATCGGAGCTCTAACGTTGTTCAAATCCAAGTCCACTGGAATCTCCATTTTGTCTTTGACTTTTCAATAATTCATCAAGTTGTGTTGAACTAGCCCTATATTTGTCCTTATACTCGCAACAGTCATATCATCTCTCAGAATTATCATTTGTCTTTCAAGTTCTTGTTCATTACTCTGGGATTGCACTAAATTAGTTCTCAACATATCATTTTCATGAACCAACTGGATGCATTCTTCAGATCTATCTTTCAGGGATCTCCCAAGGTTTTCTTCATTCATCTTCTTGTCTTCAATCTCCTTTGGCATTCTCATAGTTAGGGATTGCATTTCATTCCTCGTGACCATGTTCTCTTGACTCCACTTCTGACATCTTTCATTAAGGGCATCTTTCTCATCATTATCCTAATTTTGTAGAAGTTCCTTCCTCCTAGATTGAACAGATGACAACCTCTCCTATAGGATAAGAATGAATTCATGAGCAGAATTCAATTCATCTTGTAACTTCAAGTTCTTCATCCTTTCAGCATCATAATCTTCAAGTGCTACCTCAAGTTGCTTTTCCAAACTCATATCCATGGATTCTAGATTTAGGATCTTCCTCAAACTGTTAAAATTCATCCGAGGCACAAGGCTCTGATACCAATTGTTGGAATCCAAGAACATTGAGAGGGGGGGGGGTGGGGGTGAATTAGTGTTCTACCAGAATGATCAATTTTAAGCTTATTAAAACATGCATTCACCAACTAGTAAACTGGTACATATAAGTTTAAAAGAAGTAAATCAATCAATAACCCAATCACACAAATGAATACCATAACATAGAGAATTATATGTGGAAAACCTCAAAGAGGAAAAACCATAGTGGGATTTGCGACCCACAATATTAATTTACTGGTCATATGAAGAGATATTACAAAATATGAGGCACGCACTTACAGGAAGGCTTACAGCTTAGAGCACACTTCTCATCACAAAAAGAGTCTCATTGACTACATACAAATCCAGACTACAATCTGGAAGAATGAGTGAACTACAATGATAGCATCTCCTATGCCTGAATACAGTTGCGGTTAAGCTCTGTTTGTTCTAGTCAGAAACCCTAAACCCTTACTGGAATAGCGTCTTACATAAATGTCCTCACATACATGATCTCTCTCACATATCTCACATATCCTTATATATCTCTCATATCACAAGATGGTCTAATCAATTGACCTATATACCCTTACAATCCTTCATGCCTTATGTTGGCTTACATAGATAATTACAAAAAGAATTTACATGTCGGCTCAATTACATATATACATGAATATCAAAATAAATTTCCGATTGCTGGAACTCCCAAAATGATGCCAGCCTCCAATACCATTATCCTGATGAAGTCATGCCAGCCTGCAATGATGATATCCATAGAGTTTCTCCTACTGGTGCTGGTACCAGTGAAGTGTCTATCGGTAAACAACCAAATCAAAATATGAAGCCAGAACATGTTGCCATCAATGACAACATAATGAAACCATTGTTATGTCATCATGAGTCTTACCAGTAAACACTCAATATCAATTACAACATATTGAAACCAATCAAATGAGTCTTACCAATAAACACTCTGATATAGAGCTACCCTGTTAGGGGATATACAATGTAAGGCCTATTAGGACGTACTCGATTAAGGGATTTTACTACTATAACTGTTAGGAAAACAACAACTCAGATGATATTCATATAACACCTCTGTGTCTGATAAGATCCGCTTCAGATCCTCAAAACTTCAATAACATATCAATACAGAGCTTCACTAATCACCGCACAATCACAATCTCAATATTCACCTTCGATCTTATATCTCTTATAACTCATCACACTTTTTATAGACATCAACTTAGTTAGATACAACCTTGGAACAATTTCCTAGGTTCAATGAATCTAGATAAAATAATATTGCCCGCCGAACTTATGTCGACCATTGTCATAACAAATCAAAACCTATGTCATTTTACCGATTTAAGTGACTTTATCACTACCTATTAAGTGCTCATCAAAATAGTTGCTCTGTACATCAAATCTCGCTTGTCTGCTTAAATCTGCCAATGCGGTCATGAACATAGCTCCAAATATCTATCTCCATCACTCTTGTAAAACTGCATCATCCAACTCTTCATCAATCACCTGTACCGATTGCATGAATGCAACTCTGTCTTTGTTTACCAGTTAAGAACCTATTTGTCGGTTGACTGGTAAATTGTCATCTGTATCACTTATACCTTACTGATTGGCCTCCAAGACTTAGATGACCATAAAAATATTGTTTCCATTAATGACAACACAAGAATTAATCATCAAACATGAATCTAAATCTCTTCATCACATTCACCAATCAATCATTTACCGGTTGCATTTCACAACAGTCTTTACCGGTTCAGTCAAATGCCAACATCCAACAATGGGTATCAGATCTAGCCTCTGGAAGAAGCTTGACCGCTTGAGGAGATCCAAGATGACAACCTTTTCTTCTAAGAAGGATAGTTTGAGATTTAATGGAACGAATTACACTCTCTAGAAGAACCAGATGGAATGTCATTTGAGATGAATCGATGAAGACAATTGGAAGATTACTAAGAATGTGTATAATGTTCCTCAGAATGGTCCTACTACTCTGAATGAGATAAAGGAAGTTGAATTCAATATTAGATCTAAGGAAGCATTGTTGAGTGCCTTGTCTAATTTTGAGATGACTAATGTGATGGATTTGCAAACTACTCATGAGATCTGGAAGAAGCTGGAGACTTTGCATAAAAGTGACAACCATGTGAAAGTTTCGAAGCTGCAAAGCTTGAAAGGAAAGTATGAGATGTTGAAGATGGGTGAAGATGAGAACATTACCTCCTTTATGCAAAAAGTGAATTATCATTCCCAAACTATTTGGGCAGAAAACACAACAATTTTTTATTTTTTATTAAATGTAATTACGATATGATTTAAGAGAAATTGTGATAAGGATTAGGTTACAATATGATGAGGATGAATTCTTAAGTCACTATTTAAACATACGCTAGCGACACCTTGTTGCGAACTTGAACGTGTTCGGTCAAAGGCTGATTAATTGACTTTAAATAGGGTGGTAGCACCCTCTAGAGTTTGAGTTTTTTAACCCAAAACCCTATCTTTTACATAATAAAGTTAGGATGTGGAAAGTATTTAAATAATAATTTATATTTGATGAAGTTCATTATTAGCTAGGGTGATGCATAAAAATTGATGCCTAAGTGGGATAATACAATCCTCCAATCTATCTCACTATAATCTACTAAATACCAAGGTTCCTTGAATAATATTAAATACACTAAACCATAAAATATATTCCAATGTTCACTAGGTTAATTGAAACCCATGGCTTATTTCCTGACTTATCATTTTAACTAACTTCGTGACTTATTTAAAATTTACTCAAGTGGGTTGTGTCACCCAACTCAATTTAAATATAATTACAAGAGAATTATATCTTTAATCATCATACTACTAGTTATCTCGTTTTTAAATCAACTAGGTAAAAACAATTATGTAATGTCCTTTCCAAAATGATTGTAACAATATTTTTCAATTATAATTGGTCAATTTAATCTAATAATATTAATATAAGTCCATTATATTAATATTAACATTAATGTATTAAACGTTCCATAATTTCATATTAATATCTAATTGTAAGATTTGCGTCGTTACATTTAAGCATTTGTTATTTCTGCACATATACAAATTTAAACCTATACATTTGTTATTTCTACACATATATATACATACATATATATTGTATATATATATGTATATATATACATATATATGTGTATATATATATGTATATATATATATACATACATACATATATACACATATATATGTATGTATATATATATATATGTATGTATATGTATATATGTATGTATATATATATATACATATATATATACACATATATATGTATATATATACATATATATATACAATATATATGTATGTATATATATATATACATACATATATATATATATATGTATGTATATATATATATATATGTATGTATATATATATATATACATACATATATATTGTATATATGTATGTATGTATGTATATATATATACATACATATATATACATATATATAAATATATGTATATATATATACATACATATATACATATATATACATATATATAAATATATGTATATATATATGTATATATGTACATATATACATATATACATATATATAAATATATGTATATGTATATATATATGTATATATGTATGTATATATATGTATATATGTATGTATGTATATATATATATATATGTATATATATACATATATATATGTGTGTGTGAAAAAGTGAACCTGTAGCTGCAAGCACAACACTTCAATTAAGTCATTATATGCATGGTCAGTAATCAATAAGCAATAAGAAATAAACCATAGCAAAGCGACTAATTGCCTTCTAAAAGATGTGAGTATAAAATTGCTCTCAGATTTTTATAAGCAATACCAGTGACTAGACTACACCAAGACGAAGGATTTAATCCATATGATATTAAGCTATATGGATGCAAGATGGATGAGTAATTCAAGCAAATTCAAGCAACAATGCATGCAAGCAATAATGAATGTAAAATGGATGCAAGTAATCTAAAAAAGCACATTGATTTCAATGACTCCAGAGTGAAATTAGTGTGATAATAATTTCCAAGCGTGTTTCTCAAAAATCTCCGGGGTGAATTGGAATGAGAGCTGAAGACTGAATTTATAGAGAATTACAAAAAGCTCAATTTAGGATTAATTGAAAAATAATTGAGAAATCAGGTTGAGTTAACCTTGAGATAGATTCCAATTATAAGTTTAATTGAAATGCATTCAAATTAGAAGTCCAAGATGCATTGGAATATAATAATAAATTAATTCCATGCACATCTGATAAAAATAGATAATTCTTCAATTTAATCAAGAAAAGAGTTTCCTTAATGCAACTGAACTTCTTTTTCTGAAAAGCTTTGAGTTCCAATTTTAGAGAATAATTCAACAATTCAATTAAATTGCTTTTCTGATTTCAAGTTCTAAATTTAGAAAAAGAAATAATATCTCAAGTTTGATTTCTCTCTCTCTTCAATTCTTTTTTGTTTTGACTTTTGTTTTGTTTCAATTCAACTCTTTGTAATAAATTAATCCTTTCGCATGATTGAATGGCAAATTTATTAATTAATTAAATATGCAAAGATATTTAATAAATTAAAATGGGATAATTGATCAAAATGATTATTCTTGAAATAATTCAATTAATTAAATAAATATTTAATTAATATTGAGTGGTTGATTTGCCATGTGATTTTTGATAATTAATGAATTAATAATGTGCTCAAGATTGATTTAATTGCCTTTGGTTAGGACCTTGGTGATGTTGTCGAGATTAGGGGCCCATGGTTTAGATGACCAATTTTAGGGTATTACAATATATACATATATATATATATATATATATATATATATATATATATATATATAAATATGTATATAGATATGTATATAGATATGTATATATATACATATATACATATATGTGTGTGTGTGTTTATATACATGTCCCTCCTCTTATGTATATAAACACACATATATACATCACATGTTTATACCAATTTTAAAATATATTTCGAAAGAAACCCTAAACTACACTCCCTCTATTTTCCACCAAACCATGCCCTAACTTTTCATTTTGTTGGGGATTTTTTTTTTGCATCCCGAAACCCTATCTTGTTTGGGCCCCATTGTTTCCTGCAGTCTCCATCACCATGGTCTCCATGATTGTTAAAATGTTGATTTAAGTCTCATTCTTTCCATCAGATGTTGTTTTTTCAAATAGTTCCCCACCTTTTTTTATCTTTCCTTAGATGATATTGTTGCTTATATATTAATGCAAGGATTAAAGAGGGGGAATGAGTGAAAGTGGAAATCTCCTTTCCATGGAGATTCTTCCTCCTTTATAACCCCAACACTAAATAGGGAGTCTAGTTAAATTTGTTCCCATAGTTTTCTCTCTTTTGTTCTATTAAAATCTGGTTCTCTAATGTTTACTTTAACATAATAACTCTCTAGTTTAGATGCTAAAATGTGAAGCAGAAAATAAGATGCATTCTTTATCTAATGTTTGGTAGTAAGATCTCTTTTCCTTAGATTAAATCTAAATTGTTATTATTTCTTGTAGTCCTAGTTTACTTTAAGGCTAATAAATATAAACAGAGATTGAAATAAATTCCTTTCTTTTATTTTGCAAAAATACACTTTCTAGCAAGATATAATGCAGAGTCATACTTAATTTAAAATTTGTTTTGAATAAAGACTTATTCCATGCTAACATTCATTTAGACATTAATGGAGTTTGCAAATTTTAGGAACACTTTTCTCTTTCTAAGTTGTCAATTGAAATATTCAACTAGGAATAAATCTAACTTTGAGATAGAATATGAATAGTGTAATACTAGCTTAGAAAACACCATAGAATCATTGATTTTCTCATTAACTAAAATCTGGAAAAATCAACTCAACACTATTTAAGAAATAAATCATTTCCAGCTTTACCTTCTTTCAAATAAAGGTTACAACAGATATATAAAATGCATATCTTAACTTCATTTCTTTGCTAATAAATAAATTAAGATTAATAGAACAATACATATTCATCTTACACGTAGCTTATTGTGTACTCAATGGTAGAATAATGAATATATAGGTCTGTGCTCTTTAGATGTGTATATCCGCCCACGAGGGCTTTAGTTTGGGATTTGTCTAAGGTTGAGCAGGCTCATGTTGATTTATGCAGCTTGGCTCATTTGATGAGGTTACCTGATGTCCATGTGAACCACGGGATGCTCATGGCATTAGTAGAATGATTTTATTCGAAGCATAATACCTTTCATTTTCTGGTTGGGGAGTTGACCATCACTCCTGAGGATATATACAGGATTCTTCGTATCCCTTTCGCTGGGGATAAGGTGGACTATGATACCGCATTGTTACCTGGACTGCAGGCACTGAGGAATGTATTCAGGGATCCAGATATCTTGACTCGTTCTATGAGTTGGGATATACTGATGAGCAGGTACAGTGAGGAGTATCCGCTGGCATGTGTCTTAGCATGGTTTATTGGGTGCTTTTTGATGCCAGACCGAGGGCAGCAGGGTTTCCAGAGCGGATGGGGCCGGATGCTTGAGCGATTGATAGAGTCCCCTCAGAGACTTGGCTGGGGTTCTTGCTTACTGGCCCACATGTATCGAGAGATGTATGAGATTGTTTATAGAGAGGGGCAGAGCATGGCTGCTGGGGTGTACATTTTGCAGGTGTGGGCTTGGGAGCACCTTCCTGTGTGTCGACCGATAGTGACAGACAGTAGGGAGCTAGGACAGCCGATCATTTATAGATATGTTGGATATATCACGCAGCCCCATTTGGGCCAGACAGACTACTGGAGACGGCAGCTCGATGACTTGATAGCTATCGTATGGCAACCATATAGAGGGTTAGAGCCATGGGATGACTAGCGGGCAGTGCGCAGAGATCTATTTGTCACACGCCCACTGATTGGGAGATCGCAGACTATTGTGGAGCGATTCGTCGTTTCACGAGTGATGAGGCAGCATGGCCGGCCTCAGGGGATCTCACAGGACTTTACAACATATGCTAGGTATGCAGATGAGGAGAGGCAGGGTTGGGGACCTAGGCTATCTTATGCCTTGGCTATGCAAGAGCTGACAGATTTACCCCACCTGAGGTGGGATTACCTGGAGGATATAGCAGATGCGGAGGTATTGCTCAAGTACAGGGATTATTTATAGTAGCATCCATTCCCTCGGTTTACGGATCCTGGAGAGCATGCTCCTCATATCAAGGATGTGGAGGATGATGCCCCCACACCGGTACAGGGACAGGCACAGAGACAGGGTCATAGGCAGGGACAGGGCCAGAGATCAGATGCTCCACGATGGACTGGTGGTGATCCTGGTGCTAGCAGCAGTGGAGTGCGAGCTGACATTGGACAACAGAGGGGTGAGGGTGGATCCTTTGGGAGAGTAGGTGTGAGGTTGGGTGGGGGAGAAGAGGAGCGAGCAACTCTGAGGCAGGTCCATCAGCGGCGAGAGGAGCAGGGCGGAGCCATAGCTGGAGATGGTGGTGGAGATGGTGGCAGAGAGCCTGTGAGAGAGCAGGGGGCTGACATAGGTCGGTCGATGAGAGCACATCTTGCAGAGCTATAGTCACAGTTGTTAGTGGCGCAGACTTAGCTGGCGGAGCGAGACCAATAGCTGGCCGAGGTGAGGACTGAGCGTGATCGCCAGATTGTGACTTTGAGAGCACAGTTGAGAGTAGAGATAGAGTCTCTACGACAAGAAGTCCTTCTCCAAAGTAGTAGGGCATCTTATTATGTAGCCGCGTATAGTGTTGTAGTTCCTGTTGCACAACAGGTGCAACCTTATTCACAGTATATGGCTAGATTGGAGGGAGCGTGAGCACCTCGATAGGATCCCGGGCATCAGGCTCCTCCTCCTCCACCAGGCGATGATTCTTTTTGTAGCTCAGAATTTTTTTGTAGACACACCCATTTGTTTTTTTTGTAGCCTATACGATTCTTTCTCTGATGGGAGTTTGTACATGTCATTGGACATCATTTTGTACTCTTAGACTTGAGATGATATATATATATATATATACGAGATCTGATTTGGATTCATTGTACTTGTGTCAATTCGATTATGAGATGTTTCTATATGCTTTATTCTATATGTATGCATTTCTTTTTCAGCATGAATGTATATATTACAAATGATAATGGATGTCTATGTTTTTGTTTCTTTTCATATGCAAATAAATGAATGAAAATGAGCAGTGCAAATTTTTTTTTTGTTTTCTATGTAATAAGATGAATACAAATGATTAATAATAAAATGAATGAATCTATATGAAATGTTATGTATGCAGCTAAACGTCTCAAAACACAAGTACTCGATCGGAGAAATAATGATAAATAGACCACTTAGCATAAGAAATGATGATGTTCTCAGCTTGCATTCTGAAGATAAAGAGATTATTATTATCACACCAGAATCACCCTAGATTCACTAAAATGCAGAATGAAATGCAAAATGATATGCAAAATGCAACCTAAACCTAGTCACTGGATTTAAAATACTTAAGATTCATCACTGAGCATAATGAACAGAACAGTCAAGGTAGAGTTCCTTTATTTTTCAATGTGCAATATTAATTATCTTGTCCGCAATGACCCTTTTTTTGTTCATATCCTTGGACAGATTTCGTAGGGACCCAAATTGCATCATAAAGAAATTCCCTCAAAACAGACAAACAAATGACATGGACCTCCCTGTAGCATACAATTAAGCGGAGTCGAGGTATGTGAGGCGATTTCACCTTAATATGAAGGCTCTTATCACAGACACCTAGCTAATTTATATGTTTCCAGATCATCGGGATCATTCCTACAAGCAGAAAACAAAGAAAATATTATGCCCCCAATCCTTGCACCTTTTAGTCAATACAGACTTCCTCGAGTTACTCAGGGGGATAATAATCGAAAACCAATATAAAAGACAGCATACAGAGAAAATTTTCCATTCATAGCTCAAACTGTTTAGTAATTGTTCCTTGTTATGTTGTTTTGCTTGTGAACTCAGTGATAAAAACTTTGTAGTAGTCAGGAGACAGGTGACTGACTCAGAGTGGCAGACCAGGTTTCACTGACGGAATAATGACTTGGTTGACACTGCTTAGGATATGTAATGTGCTCTGTTGAGTAACCTAAGACTAGGACATTGATCTGTTTCAAGTCACGAGGGTTCCAATGAACCAGGATGTCACAAAAGTGACTGAAAATATGTACAAGCGAAAGCAAAAGATACTTGAAAGATGGAAATGCCAATGTTGCATTGATAGATGGAGCACTTGAGTACAAGAGGCGCCTATTTACCAGGTTTTCACCTGCTTGGCAGAGATTCATTTTTTAATTTTTTTTACCAAGGTGCCTATTTACCAGGTTTTCACCAGGGCATTTTCTCTCTTTTTTCCTTTTTTTTTTTTTTTTTCTTCAGGACTTTTTATGATTTTTATGATTTCTTTAGGACATTTTGTGATTTTTATGATTTTTTCAGGACATTTTGTGATTTTTATGATTTCTTCAGGACATTTTCTGATTTGTAGGATTTCTTTAGGACATTTTTCTGCTGTACAATTTGCTGGAGCAGAGAATGCTAAGTAAATAATCTTTTCAGGTGGATGGTGTTAATCGGTTCTCAGAGCTATTCTCCTTCCGATGTTGAGAGTTGATAGGCACCAGAGCCAAAGACTGTAGTAACAATATAGGGACCCAGCCAGTTGGATTCAAACTTCCCTTTGTTGTCTCGAAACTGTTGATTTTTTGGATTTTCTCTCAGAACTAGGTCACCAACTTGAAATTCTCTTTGTCGAACTTTCTTGTTATACCCTCTGGACATTCTCTTTTGATACACTCTGAGATGATTAAACGCCACTTGTCGATGCTCATCCAGCAATTCGAGTTCTTGCAATCTAGATATTCTATGATCTTTATCAATAACAAGACCTTGCAACGAAACTCTTAGAGATGGTATTTCTACTTCAATAGGTAATACTGCTTCAGACCCATACACCAAAGAGAAAGGTGTAGCCCCAGTAGGTGTTCTGATACTTGTTCTGTAAGCCCATAGTGCCGGATTGAGCTGCAGATGCCAATCTTTCTCGGATTTGTTCACTATTCTGTGCAAGATAGTCAGTAGGTTTTTGTTAGATGCCTCGGCTTGTCCATTACCTTGAGGGTAATATACTGATGACCAGTGTTGCTTTATTTTGAATTTCTCACAAAGTTCATCCAGGTCTTTATTCTTGAACTGTCCTCCATTATCAGTCACGATGGATGAAGGTACCCCATACCTGCAAATTATATAGTTTAAGATGAATAAGGCGACTTGTTTACCAGTTGCTTTGATGAGCGGAATCGCCTCTACCCACTTGGTGAAATACTCAGTGGCTGTTATGATGAATTTATGTTCGTTGGATGAAGCAGGATATATCTGACCAATGAGATCAAAGGCCCATTGTTGAAAAGGCCAATGTGTAATGAATGGTATGAGATCCCTCGCCGAGGCATGTATGAGATTTCCATGAAGCTGACATTTCTCACAAGTATTAGAAAATTTTATGGCATCTTTTTCTATATCTGGCCAGTAGTAGCCAGCCCATAATAGTTTTCGAGCTAAAGTATAACCATTCGAATGAGATCCACAAATACCTTCATGGACTTCTGATAATGCACGTTTTGATTCTTCAGTTTCTAGACATCTAAGAAAAGTACCATCCAAACCTCGTCTAAATAAATCGTTAGCTATGATAACATATCACGAAGCATTTCGAGTTAGGTTTCTTTTCTCATTACGAGTAAGGTTTTCAAGGATAATTTGGTCACAAAGATAGGAATAGATGTGGCTATATCGGGATGAATCGTGTCCAATAATAGAACAAACTATTTGGGTCTTAGGAGAATCATAAGCAGGGTAATATAACTCGTCCACCAGGAAATCAAAGCGAAAATTGAACTCCTGTAGGTCAGGTATAGATGCCAAGGTAGCCATAGCATCGGCTGCTCTATTTGCTGATCTAGGAATTTGTTGGAATGATACAAAAGCAAAATACTTCTTGAAATCATCTACCATCCTCTTGTAAGGCATCAATTTCTCATCCTAAGTCTGATATGTATCGTTGATTTGATTGATGACCAGCTGAGAATCTCCATAAATATGTAATTCAGCAACCTTCCATTCGATGGCTAATTTTATTCCATTTACCAATGCTTCATATTCTACAATGTTGTTTATGCAAGAGAATAGAATCTTATAAGATTTTGGAATGGAGTACTTCTGAGGAGTAATGAATAGTATGCCAGCACCTAAACCATTTTGAGTAAAGGACCCATCAAAGAACATCTTCTAGGGTTGTTGAGTAAGATGCATTATTGATTCATCTGGGAACTCAATGTGTAGTGGTTGAGTATCCTCGAGTGGAGCTTCAGCAAGTTGATCAACAGTTACCTATCCTTTTATGGCTTTGCATTCCACATATTCAATGTCAAACTCTATAAGGATCATTACCCACTTTGCCAATCATCCAGTGAGTGTTGCTTTATTAAGAAGATACTTGAGTGGATCAATTTTGGCCACCAGCTTGACTGAATGTGCGAGCATATAGTGCCTTAGTTTCTGTGATGCGAAGACTAATGCCAAGCATTCTTTTTCTATTATACTGTAGCTCATTTTGTAAGACACCAATGTCTTGGTGATGTAATAAATAGCTCTTTCCTTTTTGTTGGCATCCTATTGCGCCAGAAGTGGCCCCAATGATGAATCAGTTGCTGATATGTATAAGATTAATGTTTTACCTTGAATAGGTGGCATCAATATTGGTGGATTTGACAGATACTCTTTTATTTGCTGAAGATGTTGTTCACATTCTTGATCCCAATTGTATAATACACCTTTCCTTAGTACCTTTGTAAAAGGTTGAGCTTTGTCTGCTAGTTGAGAAATAAATCTTCTAATGGACTGGAGATGTCCCTGTAGACTTCTCATTTGACTGATGTTCTTTGGAGGTGGTATTTCCATTATAGCCTGGACCTTCTCAAGATCAACCTCGATGCCCTTCTTTGAAATGATGTAGCCAAGTAGTTTACCAGATGTCACTCTGAATGCACACTTCTTTGGATTTAATCGGAGCTTGAACTTTTCCATTCTGTCAAGTATAGGACCTAACTCTTGAATATGCGTTGATCTTTTCATAGTCTTCACTAAGGTGTCATCAACATAATATTCCATATTCTTATGCATCATGTCATGAAAGATAGTTGTAACTGCTCTTTGGTAGGTCGCTCCTGCATTCTTTAACCCAAATGGCATAACGTTCCAGCAAAAGGTTCCCCATGCATAGGTGAAAACTGTCTTTTCTTGATCTCCAAGAGCAATTTTAATCTGATTGTAGCCAGAGAATCCATCCATTAGTGAGTACATCTCATACCCAGCTGTCATGTCAACTATCATATCAATATTTGGCAATGGAAAGTCATCTTTTGGACATGCTTTATTGAGATCTCTAAAATCTGTACAAACTCTGATAGATTTATCTGCCTTTGACACAGGTACTATGTTGGAAATCCATTCAGCATAATCTATCACTCTGATAAATCCAGCTTTGAGTAGTTTCTCTAGTTCAGCTTTGACCAATAGTGCGACATGCAGGTGCATCTTACAAAGTTTTTGTTTAACTAGTTTTACTCCTGGTGTGATTAAGAGATGGTGCATAATGAGATCAGGATCTAAGCCTGGCATATCAGAGTATGTCCATGCAAAATTTATTTTCTTCTCTAGGAATAGCTGAGTGAAATCCGTCAATTCCTCTACTGATAGTGATTGAGCTACGTGAATAATTTGTGGTGTGTCTTGATTCCCGATATTCACTGGCTGAGTTGGCTCGATCAATATGGAAGACCGCTCCTAAAAATGACTGGGCAGTATACCAAGTATCTCACCTTCAGGTGCCTCAGAGAGGTTTTCACCTTTGGGTACGTCCTTTATTTTCTCTTTTTTAGATTCTGACATCGCCACAATGTGGTTTTTGCCATCAAATCTTTTATTTTTATCTTTCTTGTTTTTGTGACTAAGATACTTGATATCCTCTTCAGTCATATTTTCACTCCATTCACTAGTGGAAGAATTAATAAGTTCGACTGCATTGAGATAATAGGATAACATATAGTCATTGGCAAAAATAGGTATATCCATGGGTTGATTCTGTAAAGTACAGTCAATCAATTCAAGATGTATTAGGGACAAATTTTGGATAGGTTCAAGAGCGTTCATGGTATTGTTATCATAGCTACAAATCGAAAAGTCAAGTTCCAGAATGATACCTTGCGTAAGTGTCTCAAAACCAGGAAGAGTCAGATCATGATTATTAAAGTTCATGTTAATATTTAATCGATCTAATCCAATAGGCATACTTATAACATCATTGACTAAGTCGGACTGGATGTCATGTCGTGGTTTAACAAGAAGAAGACTAGTGGGCAATTTTTCATTGTTTGTATCAGATGATTTAGAATTTGAGGATGAGTGGGTATCATCATGAACAGGACTGTCATTAGAGTCATCAGAATCATCAGAGTTATCTGATGAAGTTTCCAAGTCTCTTTCAGGTGATTTAGTAAGCATATGTATGGTATCAATACTAACATCTTTAATGCTACAAATTCCTTCATATTGTAGTTCATTTGTCATTTGTATCTGACACACTTGTTGATATGGTCTCATTGTTTATGTGGCTTTCTATCATCTACTCCATTCAGCTTCTTCTGGACTGACAACTGGTTCTTGTCCTACAGCTTCTAACTCTTCCTGTGTAGTGCTATAACTGATTTGTTCTATTTCAGGATAAGGACACATAGATGGGAAGCTTTCTGGTATTGTTCCTTCTTTCAATGCTTGTTCATAATTTGTTTGCCTCTTTTGTCTAATTTCTTGTATTTCCTTCTCTAGTTTTAGGCGCATCAACTCTTGAGTATCATCTATGATACCACTAGATTCTTCAGGAGTTTTTGTAGCGGATGTGTCTGAAAGATAGTCAGGACCCCATTCATACTCATTTGAATCAGTCTCTGAATCATCTACCTATTGCCTGCCAGTATATGTGACTGGAATTTTTAATGGTCCAAACAATTCTCTGATTCTTACAAATTCATCTCTTATATCTTCAGGAACCTCAACTTCTTATATTATCGTAGCTGATACCGTTGAAGCTTGAGCACTGACTATTTCTTCTTTCTTGACTATTGATTCCTCTCTCTCTTTTCTACGCTCTTCTTTCATCTATTTAGCATTTTCTTCATGTAATATTAAAGGCAATATCTTTTTCAAGCCTTTAGAATTAGAAACATGTTTTTGTTCTGATGTCTTTTTAGGATTGTATCCCAGTCCAGCTTTATCATGTGTGGATTTGGTTTGTAGCTGAATTGGTTCAGTAATACCTTCTTTTGGTTTGCCCAAAGGACCAGTACCTAAGTACCCCATGCGTTGAATCATTTTGTAACCATGACCATACTGGTTTAAAGAAATCTCACAATGTCGTACCTCCTCATTTGGACTATCTTCCTTATAGAGCCAGTTAAGCACAACATCCTCTTTTATTTCATCTGCCAAATAGGTAGAAGACTATATAAAGAGACCATCATATATAATATTCAGAGCTGGAGTTTGGGTTCTCATAGCCTCTGATGGCTTGCCTAGCTATTTTAGCGATGGAGGAAGAGAAACTAATGATAATACTGGTTCTATCTTGTAGCTATCCATGCCGATATCTGTAATCTTCAATCTCTTTTCTAAGTCTTTGATCAATGTTTCTGGATCTTCATTTGGAGAGGCTGCCCTATTATGAGGCACAAGAGTATCTACACCTTTTGTCAATGCACTACAGATGACATTTGTATCAGCCAGAATATTGACTTCAACTCCATTATAAGGGAACTTTAAGCATTGGTGATATGTTGAGGGTACTACCTTCATTTCATGAATCCATGGCCTGCCCAACAATATATTGTATGACAATGGAATATCGAGAACCTAGAAAAGGACATCTCTCTCTACCGGTCCCACTCTGATTGGTAATGATACCAAACCTTTGGAGGTCCTCTCTTCTTCATCATAGGCTTTAATTGTTATTTTCTTGCTTGGGTCAATAACATTTTTAGAGAATCCTAGTTGTGTAAGCAGATGATAAGTACAAATATTCAACCCCGCACCTCCATCTATCAAAACACGTTTAACTTTGTGTTTGTGGATCATGGCTTCAATATGCAATGGTTGGTTATGTGGATGATTTAATGAGTTGTCAACTTCCATAGAGAAGGTCAAATAGTGAGGTGAAGTCAGATGACCCACCATAGATTGAAACCGATCAATGTCTAAATCTTTTGGAATGTTGGTAGTGAGCAATGCTTGGTGTAAAATTTCCTTGTGAGCAGATGAGAGCTGTAGCAATTCAAAAATTGAAATCTGAGCATTTGTCTTTTTCAACTGTTCAACCACGCTGTATCCAGAGGATGATGATGAGGAGGTTAATCTTTTAAATTTGTCCAAGGTTGATTCCTTTTGTTTATTTGGCACAGCTGTCAGATTTGATGTTTCTTGAGCCGGTTTGGAAGAGCTAGCTCCTTGGAGGGTGACTTTCTTTTGAGATCTGGTCAGAGCTTTTGCATATTGTGATTCATTTGGTTTATCTTGAACTATAATCACATTGCAATATTCTGAGTGTGAAGGTTCAATCATGTTGATAATGCTGTCCTGGCTGGCATAAGCATAATTTACCTTGGCACCTCCTTTGGTCTTTGAGGAATCACCTTGTTCATAAGCAGGCAAAGGGTCTTTAAATGCTTTATGATCAACATTGGTTGGGTGATTCCCAACAACAACTTTACCAGCATCTATGAGATCCCGAATCTCATGTTTTAGCTTCATGCAATTGTTTATGTTATGACCCTTATTCCGATGGAAGTCACAGTATCCATTTTCTCTCCACCATCTTGGTTTGACATCTGGATCATATGGTCTGGAGTTATCTAGTAGTGTTATCAAGTTGTTTTCCAATAGAGTTTTGAAAGCCAACTCATATGATTCTTCAAGAGGAGTAAAATCACGCTTAGGTCTGGAAAGCCAAGGCTTTTCTTTGAACCATTCCTTTGTTTTCTTTGGCTGATTTTTTGCTATAATTTCAGCGGCTTTAAGTGCTAGTGTAGCACTGGCCAGATTGAATATTGTTGATTTTGAGTTGGTTTTGACAATGTCTACTACTCCATCATTAACAACATTCTTGTTGTTGTCTTTGGCAAATTTCCAATACTTGTTCTTCTCTTTAGAACTGGATCCTATTTGTGTTTCTTTCCAAGGTGTGATATCTCCCTTTTTTGTGAGCACATCTTCCATTCGAATGGCATTATCTACCATTTTGTTAAATGATGGGTGTACTTGCATTTGTACACTATATTTCATTTCGGGGACCAAGTTATTAACAAATATATCCATTTTCTCAGAGTCCGGGATAGGTCGTGGGTACCTAGAGAACATCCTTCTCTAGCGTTGGAGAAAAGTAAGAAGAGGTTCCCCTGTTTTCTGTTGAGTATTACAAAGATCGATCATAGTCACAAGATGTCGAATGTTGTATGAGTATTGTTGTAAGAATAGTTGGATTAGTTCTTCAAATGTTTTTATTCCTTTGGGTAGACTTGAGAACCATTCCATTGCTTGACCCCCTAAAATCCTTGGGAAGAGACGCATAAGGTACGTTTGATCGTGCATGAATTCCATACAAGCAACACTAAATTCCCTGATGTGATCTTGAGGATCTGAGGTACCATCATATTTATCAAATTTTGGGATTTCCACTCGTGAAGGGAATGGAGGCATGTGTAAATTCTTGTCAAATGGGAAGGGACATATTGCTTCCAGAGAATATTGGTTCAGGGAATTGTCCTAATTCTTCAGGTCTGTGAGCTCTGTTCGCAAAGCTATTAACTGTTTGTGTACCATGAGTATAGGTGAGTCTTTCCTCTTAGTAACAAGTGTCTGAACATCATATCCAACAGGAAGTTTAGCACCTTGATTTGCTAGTTCTAAGAAATAGTCTTCCTTTTCTCAGAGCATGATAGCTTTCATCATTTTTCTAAAGTCTTTGTCTTTCTAACAGTCAAGGATATCTTTTTCTGGAGGTTCAGTAGCTTCATCAGTCTCACTTGATGATGAGGAGTCATTATGATTTTCAGGGATATTATGGTCGTTTTTGTTTCCCTCATTGTATTCTGTCTCATGTATAGTGGGAGATTTCGGTTCATCAAAAAGCGGTCTGCCTGATGACGATGGTATGTCAGTGAGGGGATCCTTCACGTAGAATGGATTATCTTGATAAGTGAAGGTTTTCTCTTTGGCCTTTATCTTACGAGAACTCTTGGTTTGAATAGGCATTTTTATGGATTAGTGTAACCTAGATTTGTTTTGTGATGCAGAGGTCAAGATCAATTTCAGAGCTAATTTGTTTTGTTTAGCGTATGGTTTTGGGAGAAACAACTGAGATTTTGTCTGATTTCAGGAATGATCTATCCTGTCTAAGACATTTTCTTGGGTTGATTCTAAAATTGTAACTAAGATTCAGTCTGATTCAGGAACGATATATCCTATATAAGACATTATCTAAGTGACTTGAGTTTGATAGGTAGTTTTGATTGAACTAGCTGAAGGGTGATCGACCAAATCGTGCAACAAAAAATGACAGAGGTACACTATCTTGATCTGTTTTATGCTCAGGAAAATGATAACTAGTATTATGTTCGCTGTAGACTGTGTTTTTGGAAATTTTGAATGTTCTGTTTGACAAAACCAGAGACTCGTACGGCTGGGTTTTTGAACCGGATGACAATTTATCAGTTACAGGACGATAGAATTTTTGTTTCGTACGAGTTGTTGTCTTATACCGTATGATTAATGGGCATGTGCAGGACGACAATAGACTAAGGTCAATTTTGTCTCATATGAGATAGAATACAGTGCAGGATGATGAATGATTTAGACTCATACAACAGAGAATCTGATATAGAACGACAATTGAGTAGATTCGTACGACGCAGGACTGGTGCAGCATGATAAATTATCAGACTCGTACGACTGTTCATAGGGCAGAGACTAAAAATTCTAAGTTTTTTGACTACTGAGCATGACCAACTAAGTATGACAAATTCTGAGATGGACTAATTTTTGACTGGGATTGACTATTTTCTGACATGGATAGAGTTTTGACTTAGGATGGACTAGTTTCTGACATAGACAGAGTTTTGACTCACTGAGTTGTTTCTGGTCTTCACTGATTTTTGGTATTTCAGTTTTTTTGGTTTCAGGGATGAAAAACATAGAAAACAAGTAGTATTTATAGTGACTCCAATCACAACATGCAAACCCTAAGGAATTTGGTGAGGAAAGAAAACCTTTGCTTGTAGACTCAGGTACACACCCAATAGCTAATCAGAATACGGCTACTGAGTCGCACGCAATGGATTCTAAATGCTGTATTATCTGACTCCAAACACTAATGGGGGCACGAAATGACAAGTATCTTGGGAGAGTTACTATCTCTCTTGCACAAAGATTATCCCCCTTTCGGAGATGAACCGGGTAGCTTCTAATTTTAAATTGGATTTAGTTAGGGATCCATTCGACGCGTTGAGGTATAAACTCAATTAAGAGGTCTCCCAGCCTTGAAAACCAAGGTTTAATATACCCGAAGGTACAGATGAGAGCTATTCCCGAGCACTACTGTTGACTTGATTTTCATCAAATCATGTTTATTTTATAGTAGGTTGGAGTACTTGGCGTCTAGCCATTCCCACTTAGGTCGTTCTCCTCACACTAGCCATAACGGCTTTAAGAGTTTTTCAACCCCTCGGGAGGGCAGGCCTACTAAAGATGTACAAATCTCAAACAAAGAAAAAGCTTCAAGGGTCTAGATTTCTGATTGTCTAGAAAAAGACAAGAGCATACTCTCCTACCTCTCAGAATTTTCTAAAAAGCACAAAAGACAGATTTGTTCTTTAACCAAATATCAAGTTAGGTTCCTAAAAAATGAATTTAAAGAATACACGATGTTTAGTTGATTCTCCTTAGGCAACCTACAAAGACAACAAATCAGTAGTCATATTGTCTTTGTGCGACAAGCAATATTCTTCGACAAGCATTCTGCAAAAAACTAGTTAGGCTGTGAAAAACTCTGAGATAGACAGATAAACAGTCAAGGTCAGTTGTCAGAAATGAAAAATATGAAATTTTGCCTCTTTTACCAGAAAATACAGAATTGTACAACAGAGTCTCAACTTGTACGAGACAGGAAATAGTACGGTATAAGACCAGATTGCTGATGATGTTGGATCGTACAGAAGATGATTACTACTCGTATGACAGAGTGTATGCTTGTATGACTGGCATGTCTACTCGTACGATAATATGTTTGTAATTCGTGCGACACCTGCAATTTGTCGTTTTAGCCTGTAAGAATTGTCATACGAGATGTACGGACGAAAAACCAAAAAATCTGAAACTTGGAAAATAAGAAAAAAAAAGAAGCAGTCAATCTTGGAGGCCGAAAAAAAAATGTAGTCTTCGGGCCCCACGGTGGGCACCAAAAATGTGTGTGAAAAAGTGAACCTATAGCTGCAAGCACAACACTTCAATTAAGTCATTATATGCATGGTCAGTAATCAATAAGCAATAAGAAAAAAACCATAGCAAAGCGACTAATTGCCTTCTAAAAGATGCGAGTATAAGATTGCTGTCAGATTTTTATAAGCAATACCAGTGACTAGACTACACCAAGACGAAGGATTTAATCTATATGATATTAAGCTATATGGATGCAAGATGGATGAGTAATTCAAGCAAATTCAAGCAACAATGCATGCAAGCAATAATGAATGTAAAATGGATGCAAGTAATCTAAAAAAGCACAATGATTTCAATGACTCCAGAGAGAAATTAGCGTGATAATAATTTCCAAGCATGTTTCTCAAAAATCTTCGAGGTGAATTGGAATGAGAGCTGAAGACTGAATTTATAGAGAATTACAAAAAGCTCAATTTAGGATTAATTGAAAAATAATTGAGAAATCAGGTTGAGTTAACCTTGAGATAGATTCCAATTATAAGTTTAATTGAAATGCATTCAAATTAGAAGTCCAAGTTGCATTGGAAAATAATAATAAATTAATTCCATGCACATCTGATAAAAATAGATAATTCTTCAATTTAATCAAGAAAAGAGTTTCCTTAATGCAACTGAACTTCTTTTTCTGAAAAGCTTTGAGTTCCAATTTTAGAGAATAATTCAACAATTCAATTAAATTGCTTTTCTGATTTCAAGTTCTAAATTTAGAAACAGAAATAATATCTCAAGTTTGATTTCTCTCTCTCTTCAATTCTTTTTTGTTTTGACTTTTGTTTTGTTTCAATTCAACTCTTTGTAATAAATTAATCCTTTCGCATGATTGAATGGCAAATTTATTAATTAATTAAATATGCAAAGATATTTAATAAATTAAAATGGGATAATTGATCAAAATGATTATTCTTGAAATAATTCAATTAATTAAATAAATATTTAATTAATATTGAGTGGTTGATTTGCCATGTGATTTTTGATAATTAATGAATTAATAATGTGCTCAAGATTGATTTAATTGCCTTTGGTTAGGACCTTGGTGATGTTGTCGAGATTAGGGGCCCATGGTTTAGATGACCAATTTTAGGGTATTACAATATATACATATATATATATATATATATATATATATATATATATATATATATATATATATATATATAAATATGTATATAGATATGTATATAGATATGAATATATATACATATATACATATATGTGTGTGTGTGTTTATATACATGTCCCTCCTCTTATGTATATAAACACACATATATACATCACATGTTTATACCAATTTTAAAATATATTTCAAAAGAAACCCTAAACTACACTCCCTCTATTTTCCACCAAACCATGCCCTTACTTTTCATTTTGTTGGGGATTTTTTTTTTGCATCTCGAAACCCTATCTTGTTTGGGCCCCATTGTTTCCTGCAGTCTCCATCACCATGGTTGCCATGGTTGTTAAAATGTTGATTTAAGTCTCATTCTTTCCATCAGATGTTGTTTTTTCAAATAGTTCCCCCCCTTTTTTATCTTTCCTTAGATGATATTGTTGCTTATATATTAATGCAAGGATTAAAGAGGGTGAATTTAATTAAAGTGGAAATCTCCTTTCCATGGAGATTCTTCCTCCTTTATAACCCCAACACTAAATAGGGAGTCTAGTTAAATTTGTTCCCATAGTTTTCTCTCTTTTGTTCTATTAAAATCTGGTTCTCTAATGTTTACTTTAACATAATAACTCTCTAGTTTAGATGCTAAAATGTGAAGCAGAAAATAAGATGCATTCTTTATCTAATGTTTGGTAGTAAGATCTCTTTTCCTTAGATTAAATCTAAATTGTTATTATTTCTTGCAGTCCTAGTTTACTTTAAGGCTAATAAATATAAACAGAGATTGAAATAAATTCCTTTCTTTTATTTTGCAAAAATACACTTTCTAGCAAGATATAATGGAGAGTCATACTTAATTTAAAATTTGTTTTGAATAAAGACTTATTCCATGCTAACATTCATTTAGGCATTAATGGAGTTTGCAAATTTTAGGAACACTTTTCTCTTTCTAAGTTGTCAATTGAAATATTCAACTAGGAATAAATCTAACTTTGAGATAGAATATAAATAGTGTAATACTAGCTTAGAAAACACCATAGAATCATTGATTTTCTCATTAACTAAAATCTGGAAAAATCAACTCAACACTATTTAAGAAATAAATCATTTCCAGCTTTACCTTCTTTCAAATAAAGGTTACAACAGATATATAAAATGCATATCTTAACTTCATTTCTTTGCTAATAAATAAATTAAGATTAATAGAACAAAACATATTCATCTTACACGTAGCTTATTGTGTACTCAATGGTAGAATAATGAATATATAGGTCTTGCTTTCACATTATTTTTCTGTAATACAAATAAACAATTTCACTACTTGATCAACTTTTACATAGCCTGGGACAATAAGGTACTTGCTACAATTAATGTCAAGGCACATGGAATATCATCTCCTTTCTACAACATAATTTTGTTTCTTCTTCCAACTCCTAAGAGCCAAAATGCAGACCCACAAATAAACTCCTTTCTGTTGTGACCATGAAAGCTCATCTCCCAACCTAGGCCTACAAGAGGCCACCCCTGAGCTTGGAAGAACTAGATACCAAACAGGTTACACACATACTTAAAACACACATGTAATTTCTAGAATTCATAGGGAAAACTTTTAACATAAAACTCCCATCCCAAGCTTAACATGGTCATAAAATGACATTTTAAATTAGGGATGAAGGTGGACCAAATATCAAAGGGGAGATCTGAAAGTATAAAATAATTACCATAACCTATACAAGGCCAAAAACCGCATTTCAAACTTGGTCTCTCACATGACCACACAAATTTCTTTCTCTCTTTTTTTTTTTTTTCCTTTCTCTCTCACTTGGTCTCCCAAGACCTAGCATAAAACCCTTATGGCACCCAAAGGCAAATATGTCTAATCCCCCCCTTATGACCCCCATATATAAAGAATAAAATGCAGCAAGGATCCTAGGTCCTCGTTTTTCCCTCTCTTCGTTGAAGAGAGACTCTACACCCTAATACTGTCACAATATCTTCACCCCAAGACTACTCTGCCCTCCCAAGGGTGAGTTTTTTCTTTAATCCCCTACACAATATTCAAATGAAGGCCAAATAAAAACAACCAACAACTCAACCCAAAATCATAAAAAAAAATAAGAATTCTAAAAAATATACACAAACACAGATTTTTACCATTCAAATTTTTACACAAATTATCATGAATATGCAACTAAATCATGTGGTGGCAATACACCAACCTCAACTCCTGCAATAGAATATGTGTTGAAGAAGAGCTTCCAATTCCCAACCAAGCCCCAAAAGCCAATAGCTACAAGTCTCCTTACTTAGCTAAGTTTTTCCTTCTCACAATGCAAATTCTTTCAATAATTCTTGGTCTCCAAGATTGGAGAGTGGGTGATGAGTTTTAATTTCCTCACACTTTCCAACTTCCTTGGAAGGGATGTGAGATCTCATAGGTTGGTCTTCCCAACCTTCCTACAAGGTTTCTTAAAGAGGAAACTAAAAAGGTAAGCGTAAGGTGGGGAAGTGCATCCAAACACTAGAATAGAAGGTTACCTTACCAAGAGTCAATCTTCTAAAAGCTGATTTTCGACCATCTAGAAAATCTCTTTTGAAGTGACTTGACAATCACATGTGGGTGGTTCTATAGCCAAAAATGTCCTTTACCCATAGGTATATCAAGTGGGCCTTCAAAAGTGACTTAACCACAACTATAGGAGTTAGTTTGACCCCACAAAAACCCACCTAAAGTTTACCTACGGGTCAACCTTGATTTGACCAATCCAAAGGCTCTCCAACCAAGGGGTCTTTTGGGAAAACTACATGAGATTTGAAACATGCATAGGATTTCACAATTCCCTCCCAAGGAAATTTCATATGCCAACTCACAACATATCACAAGTGTCAAGTGACACCATAAAATATAACACATCACAATTTACACTTGGACATGTCCTTTTAAGGAGAGATAAATTAACAATAACAAATTGAACATACACCCAAGAATTCACTTATACAAAATAAACACATTACAACGAGGTATTGTGTAATGCCCCGCCAGGAAACCCCGAAGGGATAAGCCAAAACACGAGAATAGAGTGCAATAATTTTTTCTTTTTTAGTTACACCACATTAAGATACAACAAGATATCAAAGATTCAGAATTACATAGCGGAGGACATCAACTAACACCTAAAGAGTTTCCCAATTTAGATTAATTAATTTTCACAATTCACTTAACTTACACAATTAATCCAACAAGCTGATTACCTTAATAACGAGATAATTCTTAATTAGGATAATTTCTTTCAAAAGATGGAAATATTAATCACAAGCAAAGATTCAACCATTAAGATATATTCATAATCTTCATTCAAGCTTTTCGTAAGAATTACAAGCCATACATCTAATATTCTATCACACTAGAATTTCATCATAAACATATGAGATCTTTTCAAGCATACTTAATTTTCTTAACAACAACTGAATATATTCCATTACTCTAAGTTACATTCTTTCATATTCCAATTTATTGCATTTAAAAGATGATTGCATACATGCATCCACGATAAATATCATCTAAACCACTTATGCATTCGATCAAAAAGGCATTCAAGAAAGGACTGCATATAAGCATTTAAAGTTAATTCCATTTATCCACTTATCCATTCTAACATAAGCTAATCACACAAGATAAAGCTGAATAAAGGAAACATAAGAGAATAACATCACATAACACCATAATGATCTCAGAGTTCACCCCTAAAGGGCTACATCTCCGGGTCTACTCACCTGCAAGACCCCTTTCATAAATAATAAAGTTAAGAGTACAAGAGGTTACACCATTACAATCCGGCCATCAAGGCGAAATATAACAATATCCAAATGACCACATCGGTCAATTAATACATAAACGATCCCTGAAGAGAAAAGGATCCAGCTGAACATAATCAAAGCTAAAACAAAGGTCCATTGGAGCATCCACAAAACTGAGTCATCACCACCCAAGGTCTAGCATGAAACCGATACTCACAAGGGCAGAGACAAAAGGATGACCCACAAAGGTACTCCTAACAGGACAAACGACAACACACTAGCGAACGTAGGGACAAGTGTCATCACACAACTTGGTACGGTTACCATGGCAGGTCTTCATAGGTCCCGGCCCCATACACTGGGTTACCCTGGCAACCTAATCCAAGCCTCCGGCCCATCCAAGCCTCATGTGGACCCACACATCCTCTCGTGAAGACAAGGATGATGGTTTGCCATTTCAGGCCTTCTCACAGCATGTCGAGCCTATGTTAGCACTCATCCCATGTGTGAGGCACATTTATCTTACTTAGAGATTACATTCTAATCTACTGATAGGTTATCACTTATTAGACTCACTTTCGATGGGTTACCCAGCAGCCACTTTGGGCGCGGCCCCCAACCGAAAGCCACTTTCCCATATGACACTAGACTATACTCAGACAAACTCAAAAACCAAGGAATACACAAGGTCGGATGAATGGAGTTCAAGAAGGAGAGAACAACCATCTGGTCAAACACGAATCATCATTCGACACCCACACAAAGGATATGACCAAATACGACACTACCACAAAACCACAGTCAACTCGGAACCGAGGACTGAAACAGGTACCCCAAATCATTCCATACGACAAGGTCCTAACAAACAAAGCACGACTTGCCATTACATAAGCAAAAGCAAATATAGAAATTAAACTCGCATAGGTAATATTCAACAGATACAACCTTTTCGAATTGGTCTAAACATTAAAAGTTGATCAAGTTTTCTATAAGATCTACAGTAGATTGCAGTTATCTACCTCATCTAGGTATAGGTTGTTCTTGGTTTTCTAACTCACTGATGTTCATTACATCGAACATACAAAAATACGCCATAACGAGTTCTTTAACCAAATTCACAAGGATATAATTTAAACAACCATTAACCAATTAATTAAGATATTTAATCTCCAATTAAAACATCATTGACATACTGGTTCAAAACCAATCTCTATAGTTTCAAATTTTTCAAGCTCAGTTACCCTATACAGATCAAGGAAACATAAATATATACGGAATCCAAATAAAGGTAATCATTTTCAAAATCCAAAAATTACTTCCTTATGCGCGTATAAAAGAATCCAAAATTGACTATTAATTAATGAGTATATTTACCAATCCACGATAAATAAAATATACACAATTAATAACTAATAGTGCACAATCACCCAGTTAATTATTAGTTAATATATAATTATTAATCTTTGTTAATAAAATATATTTTACCAATAATTAATGCATTGCACATATTTCAAATTAAATATCAATTAGTTTATACATATATATAAATTAATTTCCATTAATAATATATATATATATATAAAATAATAATTAATTGAAAACTTTACTTGAAACAAAAAAATACTTTTAATTTAATAAATTTATTTATTAATTTTTATTTTTTTTAACTAAAAAAAAATAATTAAAAAAAAAAAGCAAATTAAAAAGGGATGGGGGTTTCCACGTGGACCCCACGTGGTCCCCCATGGGAAGCTCACGCAGCCCCAAGGGAATGCGCTGCTTCCCAAGGGAGCACGCAGCATTCCCCTAAGGGAGCGCTGCTGTTCCCAAAGGGAAGCACGCAGCACCCCTTGGGGTGCGCTGCTATCCCAACGGATACGCAGCTCCCTCAAAGGATATATATTATTTTCTTTTTTTTTTTATAATTGATTTTCATTATTAAAACAAAACTGTTTACTGTGTTTTACACAGTCTAAAAAAAACAGTCTCCCAGAGACTAACATAAATTATTTATATATATATTTTTATTAAAACCAAAACCCCATTGATATATTTTTTTTAAAACACACACAGCTTCAAATAAACTGAAAATGAGAATTTTCCCAGCAAGCATAAAGTTTCAAAACCCCAATCTGAAGAATATCAACCCATAAAAATTTCTTCAACAAAAACCCATACTTGGCAAAATGGGTATTTAAACTCAATAACTCAACCATTCTTCCCAACAACATCTAATTTCTAAAAACGAATTTGAATTTGACAATACCCAATGGAGATTTAAACAAGAGTTCCTCATGAACAACCATTTCCAATTGATATCCAATATTTGGTTTTGAAAAAAAACAAGAACAATACAATCAGAAATCAAAGGGATGGTTCTAAATCCTACCTTATCTCGCATTCCTGGCAAGATCTACTGAAGAGCCCCAATCTGCAACTCCAGGAATCCTTCCCCATCCAAAACCCCCAAATTTCATCCAAAAACTTTCTCCAACAAAATATTTTCCAAAAATGTCCATCCTCCCAAAAATTCCCAAAAATATTAGGTTATAAGGAAGAGTTGACCAAAATTCCATTTTTGGAATTAAAATTTTTATTTAAAAATAATTCTCAAAATAATTCTTTTCCAACAATTACAATAAATTAAATTGCTTTCCAATTCAGAATCGATTTTCTCATTTAATTCAATTTACCCTTTCTAATTTCAAAAGCCAACAGAATACAATTAAATCTATTGCAATTAAATACAAAACTTTCTTTTTTCAACAGCATATACAAAATGCATTTAATATTCAAAATCAGCTATTTAATTGAACTTACTCCCAATTTAAAACGAGCAATCCAATATCAACGAAAATCGCATAACAAAATCCCGATTAATCTAGTCCATTAATCTCTAATGCACAAATACATATCTAATCAAAATAATCACTAAGGACTAATTAATCAATTTAATCATACACACCAAGCATGCAAATCGAGAAAGTCAACCAGACAGACGACTCGCAAACCCGAACAAAAAGGGAATACTGAGGACAACTGACAATGCTCACTTGAGCACGCCTAGGGTCAACTAGGGTCTTATGACCACCTAACCCAACTCGAAGGGTTAAAGAGATACACTCAAACCTGCAATTCCAGGTGAAGGGGAACCTCGCACTCATGCGGCATTGTACCTGAAATCTCCTGCAACCAAGAGTCATACATGCATACAGATATAAAATTTAATGAAAGCGTTAGCCCGATATTAATACCACGAAATAGGAACACTAAACAACTTGCATACAACTAGTGTGGGACCCACATCAACAGCTATGCGTTAAATCAAACATCTGACTATAATCATTGTATTAAGATAAACTAACCAAGATTAAACCAAGATTAGAAACTGATTAGGGCAGGGGTACTACATTCTTCCCCCCTAGGTTCCGACTTACTCCTAGAAGTGGTAGGGCTAGATGGAGAACATGTCGTACGCATCAACCCTGAAACTCATTCAACAAAGATCAAATTGCACATAGAAATCTTTCCATAATCAAATGAAATATTATTGCAAAACCCTTTACAAACGCCATTATCCATTGGCAAGATACATCTAAATACATACATTCCTTAAAATATTCTAGGAATTATCCACAACCATAGCAGAGAAACAAGAATTTTCTTCCTTTCATTACACCAAAATAAAGCATTACAAGGAGGTAAACAACAATTACCATAATCATCTACCAAAAATGACAAGAAAACATGGCATCATGCCCAATTTCTGTTACCAATACATCTTTATCATAACATTTTATTGAATAGAACTAGCTTAAATATCAATTTCAACAACCAAATTAACTTTCATGAAATAAGAGCAACATAAATAACTCAATTGTTTACACTTGCCAGGCATATAAAAACCTTTCCAAAGACTATGTCCCATAACATAGTGACAAGTTAACACAATTTACTCCATGATACAATTAATAACCATCCACATAACTGGCATGCATAACACAAAAGGCCACATGTGAGCATGTCTAATGCTCGGTCAAAGATAACATGCATGATCAGCATCTCTATGCCTGATCTCAGAACACAATATGATCATAAATATCCAATATATCACTCAAAGGCTTGATGGTGCTAGGGTACACCATAGTGGTGCTGCCTTCCATACAAGACCTTTGTGAATATCCCTTGTTGAGCAAGGTGGATAGCCTCCAAGAGATAGTCACCACACATAGGTAGGTAGTGGATCCTAGCTGCATCACAGCCTCACATACCCCCATCCTCAAGGTTCCCTACATCAACTTCCTCGCACACACTCTACCAAATCCGTATCATACGTCTATGGAGAGGAATTTCACATTTCAACACAAGACCAACATACGAAAACAATAAGGATAAATCAGTTTGGCCACCAAAGTACAGACGAATAAAGGTAATAAATCATCAATTCCAACAATAAGGTAAGAAAATAATCCGGAATTGCAACACCAAATCAAAAGTGCAAAAGATCACAAGATCGTGGCTAAACCTTCAAAGTCAACGTAAAATAAATTGCTGGTCCCCAAAGAAATAATAAGAATATCACAACTGCACATAACATCACTATGTGACTAACATCTAGCCACCAACGAGGAAGGAAGGAACAACTGACTAGCTATTGTAGTAGCTCATCATGTGGTGCGACATAGTCACACTACCCACATGGCATGGCGGTGTGCACCTCGACATCACCCCACATCACGTCGTCACGCGGCATGGCAATACCCCAAGCGGAGAACACACGCAATGGACGTATCCCGCATGGTAGTGTACCTCATGGAAAAAGCACGCGTAGGTCACATCCCGCATAGCGACGTATCTAGAAGGATACTCGCCATAAGTCAGAGGTATACATGACTAGGGTCCACCCACATGCCCACCAACACGTACTAACTGGCAGCACATGTGAATAAACCTACCTTTCATGAAGACAAGGCAAAGGATCCTCCAAATTACACCATCACTCTTCTCAAGAATCACCATCCATAAGCTCAAATAAAGGAAAGGAATAGGCTGACACATATAAACCTATAAATAGATTCATCAAAAGGGAAAGTATTGAGTACACCTTTGATACAGTTTCATAGTACAACTATATCATTCCTCGAAGTAGAGAAGCTAAAGTCGCTTCGCGCCGACATTACTCATACGCCAATCCATACTATTCAAGGAACGGTTACTTCGAATACTACCCCTTAACATACTGAGTTACCCAGAACCCGAGGTTTGGTACTCAGCAGGGAAACAAATAAGCAACATCCCATAAACAGTATGGTTTCCCATACTCATAAGCAACATATCCTCCATGGTTGATTACTTCACCAGTCCATGGGTCCCTATAATAAGCACTGGTTTCTTACAATACACACAATTACACCAATACTGGTTTAGTCACATTTACGAGGAGTACTTTTTAGTATGCTAACATCTATACAAGGAAGATTTTAATTATGCTTTCTATATGAATCACTGAATCAAGTTTACTCTAGATACAAGTACTGAAATTATTAACAATTCACATATACATAAGGAAATAACATCATTCCTATATCTTTCTCAACTTTCACTAAGCATCCGCAACTAAATTACTAGCTAAGCAAATTCTTTTCTCAAAGAGGACTTTCATCTTTCAATATGAAGCCAAAATGCAACAGCACAATTTCACATGTTTTATAAACATTTTATTTAAATCAATGCATTCTTTAATACCATTTTTAAAAATCTTATGATTAGGCAAAGAGAAGGGAAAGAGAGGTTGATAACCAAACTATTTCCTACAAAGACACAAGATCAACAGATCACACTACATTATAAAATTTCTCACTATAAGCCTATCATTTTAATTACACGGTTTTCATTTTGCTACCGTTTAGAAGGATGACAATTAGCCTAACAAAACATTTCCAAAAATTATGGTTGCAACAGGAGGTTCTAGTTTTCCAAACAAACAGAGATCAAGACAGGCAATCTTTTTGATAATGCAAGACCTCATAAGAACACTCACTATTTAATACAGTTACAGACACGTCATAATTTGCAACCTATCATTAAAATCAAATTACGATAAAAAGGTAAGCAAGGAGCTATTACCCAAATAAAACATATTAATGCATGCACATCAAACAAGCTTTTCATTCGCACTTTCTAAACACATTAAGGTAATTACATATACCCAAAAGCGACTTCAATGGAGCATTTGCTAAAATAATTCTTCAATCAACTGGTTTAATGAAGCACATAAAACAATCTTTCAGGGAACACATTAGTACTCTCTCAAAGTTACAATAACATGCTCCTTTTTAATACTTCTTCTACAAACCAAGCAGTTTCACATAATTCAACTATTCGCATAGCAATGCACCTTACTAAGGTAGAATTTAATCATGCTACTCCTACAACATACACAGGGAGAATTCCTTAAACGTACACATACAGTTTTCTCCCAATAACCAATATGAACTTTTAAACCCATAGCCCCTTTAATAATCTAAAAACACATAAGCGTCATAAGGCTCACACAAGGGTTCAAGAAGTCACACCCTTTCTCTCACAAACACGAAAACTCAAATCAGAGCTAATCACACATATCCTAATCATTTTAATTTCCAGAAAGAGAGAGAGGAATGGTGATGATCATTTAATTTCCTACAAAATAAGCATTCCATAATTGCCATACTAGTCCTTCAAGTGGACCACACTAAGCTAGATCATAATCTTAAACAAACACAATTCGCACTTTCAGAATCAAGACAGGCACTGACCAACCCGAATGGATTAGTCTAAAGAGTACAACACTCAATAAGGGAAGGTACATATGACTCTCTTTCAGAATAAGAGTAATCGTAGACCAAGACATTAATAAGCACACAATGCACATATAGACACTCAACCACCAACATCAAGAAGGTGAGAACAAGGTGTGAACACACACACGTTACACACAAGTTAAGGTCTGCTCAATCACTCACATGCAAAAGGAGGACAAGCATACACATAAGGTCGATACACCTCACACCAATAGAGGGCACACGCGACACCAGAGATCCCAATGTTTGCAACATGGGCTCTGATACCAAATGTAATGCCCCGCCAGGAAGCCCCGAAGGGATAAGCCAAAACACCAGAATAGAGTGCAATAATTTTATTTTTTTTAGTTACACCACATTAAGATACAACAAGATATCAAAGATTCAGAATTACATAGCGGAAGACATCAACTAACACCTAAAGAGTTTCCTAATGAGATTACTTAATTTTCACAATTCACTTAACTTACACAATTAATCCAACAAGCTGATTACCTTAATAACGAGATAATTCTTAATTAGGATAATTTCTTTCAAAAGATGGAAATATTAATCACAAGCAAAGATTCAACCATTAAGATCTATTCATAATCTTCATTCAAGCTTTTCGTAAGAATTACAAGCCATACATCTAATATTCTATCACACTAGAATTTCATCATAAACATATGAGATCTTTTCAAGCATACTTAATTTCCTTAACAACAACTGAATATATTCCATTACTCTAAGTTACATTCTTTCATATTCCAATTTATTGCATTTAAAAGACGATTTCATACATGCATCCACAATAAATCTCATCTAAACCACTTATGCATTCGATCAAAAAGGCATTCAAGAAAGGACTGCATATAAGCATTTAAAGTTAATTCCATTTATCCACTTATCCATTCTAACATAAGCTAATCACACAAGATAAAGCTGAATAAAGGAAACATAAGAGAATAACATCACATAACACCATAATGATCTCAGAGTTCACCCCTAAAGGGCTGCATCTCCGGGTCTGCTCAACTATAAGACCCCTCTGATAAATAATAAAGTTAAGAGTACAAGAGGTTACACCATTACAATCCGGCCATCAAGGTGAAATATAACAATATCCAAATGACCACATCGGTCAATTAATACATAAACGATCCCTGAAGAGAAAAGGATCCAGCTGAACATAATCAAAGCTAAAACAAAGGTCCATTGGAGCATCCACAAAACTGAGTCATCACCACCCAAGGTCTAGCATGAAATCGATACTCACAAGGGCAGAGACAAAAGGAAGACCCACAAAGGTACTCCTAACAGGACAAACGACAACACACTAGCGAATGTAGGGACAAGTGTCATCACACAACCTGGTACGGTTACCATGGCAGGTCTTCATAGGTCCTGGCCCCATACACTGGGTTACCCTGGCAACCTAATCCGAGCCTCCGGCCCATCCAAGGCTCATGTGGACCCACACATCCTCTCATGAAGACAAGGATGATGGTTTGCCATTTCAGGCCTTCTCACAACGTGTCAAGCCTATGTTAGCACTCGTCCCATGTGTGAGGCACATTTATCTTACTTAGAGATTACATTCTAATCTACTGATAGGTTATCACTTATTAGACTCACTTTCCATGGGTTACCCAGCAGCCACTTTGGGCACGGCCCCCAACCGAAAGCCACTTTCCCATACGACACTAGACTATACTCAGACGAACTCAAAAACCAAGGAATACACAAGGTTGGACGAACGGAGTTCAAGAAGGAGAGAACAACCATCTCGTCAAACACGAATCATCATTCGACACCCACACAAAGGATATGACCAAATACAACACTACCACAAAACCACAGTCAACTCAGAACCGAGGACTGAAACAGGTACCCCAAATCATTCCATACGACAAGGTCCTAATAAACAAAGCACGACTTGCCATTACATAAGCAAAAGCGAATACAGAAATTAAACTCGCATAGGTAATATTCAACAGATACAACCTTTTCGAATTGGTCTAAACATTAAAAGTTGATCAAGTTTTCTACAAGATCTACATTAGATTGTAGTTATCTACCTCATCTAGGTATAGGTTGTTCTTGGTTTTCTAACTCACTGATGTTCATTACATCGAACATACAAAAATACGCCATAACGAGTTCTTTAACCAAATTCACAAGGATATAATTTAAACAACCATTAACCAATTAATTAAGATATTTAATCTCCAATTAAAACATCATTGACATACTGGTTCAAAACCAATCTCTATAGTTTCAAATTTTTCAAGCTCAGTTACCCTATACAGATCAAGGAAACATAAATATATACGGAATCCAAATAAAGGTAATCATTCTCAAAATCCAAAAATTACTTCCTTACGCGCATATAAAAGAATCCAAAATTGACTGTTAATTAATGAGTATATTTACCAATCCACGATAAATAAAATATACACAATTAATAACTAATAGTGCACAATCACCCAGTTAATTATTAGTTAATATATAATTATTAATCTTTGTTAATAAAATATATTTTACCAATAATTAATGCATTGCACATATTTCAAATTAAATATCAATTAGCTTATACATATATATAAATTAATTTCCATTAATAATATATATATATATAAAATAATAATTAATTGAAAACTTCACTTGAAACAAAAAAATACTTTTAATTTAATAAATTTATTTATTAATTTTTTTTTTTTTTTTAACTAAAAAAAAATAATTTAAAAAAAAAGCAAATTAAAAAGGGATGGGGGTTTCCACGTGGACCCCACGTGGTCCCCCATGGGAAGCTCACGCAGCCCCAAGGGAATGCGCTGCTTCCCAAGGGAGCACGCAGCATTCCCCTAAGGGAGCGCTGTTGTTCCCAAAGGGAAGCACGCAGCACCCCTTGGGGTGCGCTGCTATCCCAAGGGATACGCAGCTCCCTCAAAGGATATATATTATTTTTTTTTTTTTTTTATAATTGATTTTCATTATTAAAACAAAACTGTTTACTGTGTTTTACACAGTCTAAAAAAAACAGTCTCCCAGAGACTAACATAAATTATTTATATATTTTTTTTTATTAAAACCAAAACCCCATTGATATATTTTTTTTAAAACACACACAGCTTCAAATAAACTGAAAATGAGAATTTTCCTAGCAAGCATAAAGTTTCAAAACCCCAATCTGAAGAATATCAACCCATAAAAATTTCTTCAACAAAAACCCATACTTGGCAAAATGGGTATTTAAACTCAATAACTCAACCATTCTTCCCAACAACATCTAATTTCTAAAAACGAATTTGAATTTGAGAATACCCAATGGAGATTTAAACAAGAGTTCCTCATGAACAACCATTTCCAATTGATATCCAATATTTGGTTTTGAAAAAAAACAAGAACAATACAATCAGAAATCAAAGAGATGGTTCTAAATCCTACCTTATCTCGCATTCCTAGCAAGATCTGCTGAAGAGCCCCAATCTGCAACTCCAGGAATCCTTCGCCATCCAAAACCCCCAAATTTCATCCAAAAACTTTCTCCAACAAAATATTTTCCAAAAATGTCCATCCTCCCAAAAATTCCCAAAAATATTAGGTTATAAGGAAGAGTTGACCAAAATTCCATTTTTGGAATTAAAATTTTTATTTAAAAATAATTCTCAAAATAATTCTTTTCCAACAATTACAATAAATTAAATTGCTTTCCAATTCAAAATCGATTTTCTCATTTAATTCAATTTACCCTTTCTAATTTCAAAAGCCAACAGAATACAATTAAATCTATTGCAATTAAATACAAAACTTTCTTTTTTCAACAGCATATACAAAATGCATTTAATATTCAAAATCAGCTATTTAATTGAACTTACTCCCAATTTAAAACGAGCAATCCAATATCAATGAAAATCGCATAACAAAATCCCGATTAATCTGGTCCATTAATCTCTAATGCACAAATACATATCTAATCAAAATAATCACTAAGGACTAATTAATCAATTTAACCATACACACCAAGCATGCAAATCGAGAAAGTCAACCAGACAGACGACTCGCAAACCCGAACAAAAAGGGAATACCGATGACGACTGACAATGCTCACTTGAGCACGACTAGGGTCAACTAGGGTCTTGCGACCACCTAACCCAACTCTAAGGGTTAAAGAGGTACACTCAAACCTGCAATTCCAGGTGAAGGGGAACCTCGCACTCATGCGGCATTGTACCTGAAATCTCCTGCAACCAAGAGTCATACATGCATACATATATAAAATTTAATGAAAGCGTTAGCCCGATATTAATACCACGAAATAGGAACACTAAACAACTTGCATACAACTAGTGTGGGACCCACATCAACAGCTATGCGTTAAATCAAACATCTGACTATAATCATTATATTAAGATAAACTAACCAAGATTAAACCAAGATTAGAAACTGATTAGGGCAGGGGTACTACATATTGTCTCTCCAAATAGACAAACCTTGGCTTCACTATTGCACATAGGTTTGGCTCTAGTTCTCCCGTGTAATTCCATGGTCACATGGATTAATATCCTACACAACTTAATTCACACATCAGTAGGTCCAAAACATTATGCTTATGTATACACACAAGGAGTTACTCATCAAACTCATAGCATCAAAATATGCACTGCAAGGTAAAATGATTCCATACATGGTTCAATTACCTCTCCCAACAATTCTCGTGTGACCATATAATCATTTGCAACACCAATGAAGTCATATTAAATAATCACCAATTAGGCATGCATAAATGAATCACAACATTATGAATCTAAGTACTAATATCAATCATAATGTGAAATACATCTTATCCACTAGTCTCATGACCATGATGTATCAAGGTTCTATCTCAAAAAAAAATTCCATAATAGAAATGAAAAATATTCTTATAATGGGTTCGAGATAAGACCCCAAATCCCTAAAAGATATATGATACATAGGCAAATTACATCTAATTATCCCCAAGGGATCAACATTCACTAATTTATCTTTCTAGCATAGTCCATCATATTGAATCAAAGTATTTTTACATAGCATTCCAACCATCCATGCAAGTTGTTAATAAGGTCAACCATGGTCAAGCTAGGTTAACTAGAGTTTGATCAAGGAGGGGTACTACATGAATGAGCTAGTGTTGAACATCATATGTGTTGGTGGATTATTGGAGGAATATGAGATTGTAGCTAAGGTGAGAAGATCCTTGCCTCTTGCTTGCAAACAAAAGGCTATTGCTGTCGAGCAGATCCAGATTGTGACAGATGTGACTAGGGACATGCTGATTGGAAATCTTGTTTTTTTCAGTAGAACGAATTTGGTGAAACCCCTCCTAAATCTGAATCTGCATTTAAAGTTATTATATTCAAGAAGTAGAAATATGATCTGAGAGAAAGTTCAACAAGGGTATCTAGATATGAGAAGGAGATGGGATAGTTTGAAGAAGAAGAAAGAGAGCTTGAAGAGCTTGAAGCCCTGATTGCCAAAAGATTGCCTAAAGGTTCCAGTAAGTATGAAGGAAAGTTTCCTCTCAAATGTTTTTCATGCAATAAGATAGAACATTTTGCCACAAGGTATCCAAAAAGAGTTTCTAAGAAGCCATTGAAGCCATATAAGTATAAGTATCAGAAGAGGTGTTATTTTTCTATCGATGAAGGTGTGACAAATGATGAGTTTGAGAAAGGAAATTCAGGAGATGAGTGGGTGTCCATTGCTATCAAGGAAGATGATCTAGTGACTGTTGATTCTACTAGCTACATTATTGAAGAGAAATATTTATCTTCTAAAGTTGAAGTCAAAGATGAATGGTTTATTGACAATGGTTTCTCTCATCATATGACATGTGATAAGAGTAAGTTTGTGAGTATGGAGAAGTATGATGGTGGTGTAGTAATATTTGGTGATGACAAAGATGGTATAATCCATGGTAGACGTTCTATTTCTCTTGATGGTAAGCATAACACTAATGATGTCTTATGTGTTAAAGGTCTAAATCATAATATTTTGAGTGTTGGACAAATTGTTGAAAAGGGTTATGACTTACAATTCAAGAATGGAAAATGTAAGATCTTGAGTAGCTCTGGAATTGAGATTGTATTAGGTACAAAGACTAAAGGTAATATCTTTCACTTGAATTCTAGTGGTAAAAGTTGTTTGATTGCTCAGGTTGATGAAAGTTGGCTATGGCATAGAAGGATGTGTAATGTGAATTTTGACTGCATGGTTAAGATAAGTTCTACTCAAGCAGTGAGGGATCTGCCTAAGATTGTAAAGTCTATTAATCTGGTATGTAAGGAATGCTAGTTAGGGAAGCAGACAAGAGTTACTTTCAAAAGAAAATTGTATACTTCTAATGGAATATTGGATCTTGTGCATACCGATCTGTGTGGTCCTTCTTGAGTGAGAAGCTTGCAGGGTGATAGTAATTTCATGTTCCTGATTGATGACTAATCAAGGATGATGTGGGTTACTTTATTAAGGGAGAAGTCTAAAGCATTGGAGAAGTTCAAGATTTTCAAAGCTATGGTTGAGATAGAGAATGGTCTGAAGTTGAAGTGTCTGAGATTTGACAGAGGTGGTGAATTTACTTTCCGTGAGTTCAATTATTTCTGTGAAGAGCATGGGGTGAACAAACATTTATCTGCTCCGCAAACCCCTCAGAAAAATGGTGTTGTGGAGAGGAAGAACATGACAATTCAAGAAGTTTCTAGGACAATGATGATTGAAGGAAATGTTTTGCATATCTATTGGAGAGAAGTTGTGAGTACTGCAGTGCATACCTTTAACCAGGTGCATATCAAAGGTGATAGCGATAAGACTCCTTATGAATTATGGTTTGGTCATGTTCCTACAGTTAGATATTTTAGAATTTTTGGTAGTAAATGATATATCAGAAGAAATGAAGATCTAGGGAAGTTTGATGCTAGAACTGATGAAGGAATCTTTCTTGGTTATTCTACTAAGAGTAAGGCCTACTAGTCTTATAATAAGAGATTGAGGACGATGGTCGAAAGTGCTAATGTGAAGGTTGATGAAGGAAATGAGAAGAAAATTAGATCTTGCAAATATGATTTAGATGATCAGGATGTCAGTGCATGTATAGCAAAGCAAGTGTATACCCAGAATCAAGCTTAGATTATTCCAGAAAATCTTGAAGGTGCAAGTGTTAGTGCAAAAGAAAGAGGTCAAGAGTCGAAAAATCATGAAAATCATAAGACTCCCAAGTATGTAAGGTTGAATTATTTAGATAATCAAATCAGAGGTGATAAGAATAGAGGTGTAATAACTAGGAGAATATTGCTTTATTTCTAAGATTGAACCTAAGGATGTTGATGAAGATTGTAAAGATGAAAATTGGGTTAAAGTAATGGAAGAAAAAATGAATCAGATTGAAAATAATAATACATGGATTTTTTGATGCAGGGCTTGCTTGAAGATAATGAGCTATTAAATAGGTGTCATATCATCATTATTTGGCACAGATTATGGGCGCTCTTACAAAATAACCACATAAACCAGAGGAAAAGTTATCAAAATGAGAGAAGGCATTTCAAGGAAGGTGCTGGAAAAATGGGAGGAAACAAGAAGAGATTTGAACCTACTTCCTGCTCTAAATGGAGAAAGAAGTCTGGAGTATCCTTCAGCAGGGGGGTCTCAATGTTTTCATGGAATGACTGAATGGGAAGGACCCCACAATCACTAGCTACTTCATAAAGAATTGGAAAAATGGAAAAGTTCTGATTGGATCACATATGATGAATGTAGACGAAGAGGTTATCGTTGAGGCCACGGGGATGACTACCGAGGGTATGAAATTTTATAGGGACAGAGGGATATCAGATAAGGCTATAGACAAGTTTCCCGTTACAGATGGTGAGAGAAGAAAGATGATCAAAATTGACAACTCCTACCACTCCCTGAAGAGAATTTGCAGGCCATGGAGGTTTGTCTTATTTTCTTCTATTGATTATATTACCTTAGATGGTAGGTTTACTAGGGCTTATGGGCATCACTTCATCCTTCTTAACCATTTCCATCATGGTGAAAGGGTTAGCCTTCCCTATTACCTGGCCTATTCAATGGATCATACTATAAAGGAGATCCAAAAGGACCCTAAAGGCGTTCATGCCCTCCACCAAGGGCTCATGGTCTTGGTTTACAAAATGCTAAAGGGGAAGTGCATTGAAAAGCCTATTAAAGGCAAAAATGCCAAAGATGAGACTACGGAAAGTAAAGATAGTGGTTTCAACTTTGATTCTGAGACCGAGGGAGAGTCAGAAGAAACTAGCAAAAAAGGGAGGATTAGGGCTAAGAAGATGAGGATTATTGTGGAATCTGAAATGTCAGACTCTGAAACTGATTCCCTTGAGGAAAAACCTGTTAAAAAGAGGAAAGGAAAAGCCTCTGGAAAGAAGGCTCAGAAAAAAAACACTAAAAAGGGTAGCAATTCTGATCTCAATTATGTTCTAGTCGAGTCTGAGGAGGATTATGATGATAATAAGAGGATTGATAGTCAGGACAAAGATGGGGAGGGTAACCTGGTTAAGGATAATTTGGAAACTGTGGAGACTGTGAAAACCACTAGACTGCATAATGAGGAAAAAGGGGGTCAAAGTGATAGTGGTGACAAAGATAACATTAAGGCTTTCTGTGAGACCATCACTACTCTGGTGAAGGATATTAATAGTTTGAAAATAGATACACAGGCCATGGCAAGAATTACAGTTGGTGACAAACCCTTGGCGGAGCATGTTAAAGAGTTAGTGGTCGTTCTACATAATGCGCAAGCTATTGAATGTATGGTTGGAAAAATCTTAGCCATAGAGAAAAAGGTCAATGAGATGGGAGATAGAAAGGAAATGGACAACAAACTGAAAGATTTTGGCAGTAGAATTGACAAGCTGGAGCACAATGTCAAGCAACTTGTTGATCAAAATTTCCAAATTCTTAAATCTTCGGTGGACAACATGAACATCTTTATCAACAGGTACGAGAACAATGAAGAGAAGGAAGGTGATAAAGAGCAGGTGAACAAGAAGGGTCATGAAAGGAGGACCAGAGCCAACACAAAGAATAAGGTCGACATCGAAGGTCGTGAGCTGGAGGATATGAAGACCTCAACAAACAACATGAAACAAATGGTTGTTCACGCTGAGGAGATCCTGAATAGTATTTAGTTCCAGTTGTTGTCCTTGGTTTTGTCTCTTTGCTGTCTTTTGCTTTCCTGTTGTTGTCTATTCTGAGTTTTATGTAATTATGTAATGATGTTTTAAGTTGTGCCCATCCGGTGGGTTCATTTTGACTTTTTGAAGTGATCAGGCACTTTTTTATGCTTTTCTGTTCTCCTGGCTTGTAAAAGGTTCGGGTACCTTTCAAATACCTATTTTTACTTAATCAAAATACATGGATTCTTGTTCCTAGACCTAAGGATAAAAATGTAATTGAAACTAAATGGGTGTTTTGGAATAAATTGAATGAGAAAGGTGAAGTTGTTAGGAATAAAGAAAGACTCATTTGTAAGGGCTATTCTCAGATGGAAGGTATTGATTTTGAGGTCAGATGGAAGGTATTGATTTTGAGGAGACTTTTGCTCCAGTAGCTAGAATTGAAGTTGTTAGATTTTTTTTTTCTTATGCTACGTACAAATATTTCAAGGTTTATTAGATGGATGTCAAGTCAACCTTTCTTAATGGTGAGATGGAAGAAGAAGTTTACATTGAATAACCAAATAGATTTCAGTTGACGAATCAGAAAGATATGGTTTGTAGATTGAAGAAAGCATTGTATGAATTAAAGCAAGCTCCAATAGCTTGGTATGCCAAATTGAATAAGTATTTGATGAAGTTTTAATTCAATAATGGTACTAGTAACAATAATTTATACTTCAAGATTGATAATGATAACATCTTGATTGTTGAAGTTTTTGTTGATGACATTATTTTTGGTGGAAATGATGGTTTGTGCAAGAAGTTTGTTGATGATATGCAGATTAAGTTTGAAATGTCTATGATTGGTGAGATGAAATTATTTTTGGGATTGCAAATTACTCAGTTGGATAAAGGTATTTTAATATCTCATTCTAAGTATGTGAATGAATTGTTTAAGAAGTTTGGTTTAGATAATGCAAAGCTTGTTAGTACACCTATGGTGACCGGATGTAAGTTGACAAAGGATGATGATTCTCAAAAAGATAATCAGACTAGATACAGATCTATGATTGGTGGTTTGTTGTATTTTGACTCAAACTAGACTAGATATTATGAATGTTGTTTTTCTTGTTGCTAGATTTCAAGCTGATCTTAAGGAATCTCATGTTGTTGCAGTGAAAAGAATTTTTAGATATTTGAAAGGGACAACTGATTTTAGTTTGTGGTATCCTAGAGATGATGATTTCACTTTGAGTTCTTTTACTGATGTTGATTGGGCAGGTAATGTTGATGACATAAAGAGTACTAGTGGTGATGCATTTTTATTGGGCAAGAGATTGGTTTCATGGATGAGTAAGAAGCAGAATGCTATATATTTGACTACTACAAAAGCTAAATACATTGTTGCTACTAGCAATTGTACTCAGGTGATTTGGATAAAGTAGACGTTGAAGGATATTAGTGTTATTTTTTATGAGCCTACTACTATACAGTATGACAATTCAAGTGCTATTAATATTTCTAAGAATCTGGTGTTGCATTCTAAGACTAAGTATGTTAGGTCCCAGAGACAACTGAGAGGGGGGGGGGTGAATCAGTTGTCTAATAATTCAAACCAAAAACAACTTAATGATTAATACCGGTAAACCAGTTAAGTATGTTGGTAGATAGTGTTAACAGTTATTTGCTATACCGGTAAAGATTAATGCATGAAACATAAACACAAAGTCATCCACAACACATGACACCAATATTTGTACGTGGAAACCCTGTAAGGGGAAAAACCATGGTGGGAAACCTTACCCACAATCAGATTATACTACTACAGATAGTAAGTGTACATAAATGGGGTCTGCACATGCAGAAAGGCCAATAGCCTAGAACTCACTGCTCAATCACAAAAAGGGAGTCACACTAACTACAGCTGGATGGTTAAATCCAATAAGAATGTACTGCACAAGATAGCATCTTCATATGCTGGATTCAGTACCGATGTAATGCTGATATGCTTTCACAAAAACCTAGCTTCACCTTCAAATGATATCTTTGTGTATAGCTCTGCTTAATCTCGCATATACCTTCACACACTTCTTTTTCGCATTCCACATCCGATCTTACAAATAAGATCTTACATTTATACCATAACCTAAGACCAATTTTAGTAGGTCGACTCTACAAGATATTACAATAAAATATTTTTACAAACAATATAATATTCGATGCAATAACCGATTAAACATGTTGGCTTAATGCATTTACAACAATAATTAATCATCTCCATAGCGTGCCATGCTGATATGGAAAAGATAAACATGTCGGTGTAACCCTAGGTACCCTTGGACCTATTTGCTAGTAAAAGAAAATATGCAAATATGAATATACCAATGAACATAACTCCAGGACAAGATGTCCAAACAATGTCTTTGACACCACCAAGTGTCTTCCACATAATTTCGAGTGCCAGTGGTCATTATATCCTGCCGGTGAATCATATACCAGTAACTGTGCAATAGTTACTTGCTTGCTGGTGAATGCTGTTGGATCTCCAAAGTGCTAGTGTTTTAGTAGGTGTTGACATCAATGACAAAACCATACCAAAATACCAACAATCTCCCCCTTTGGCATTGATGGCAACACAAGATGGAAAAACCATCAAAGTGCCAAAATAGAAATGCCAAAAACCAACAATCTCCAAAAAGATCATAACCAAAATACAAAGATTAATAGTCTCTCTCAAACAACAATCTCTCCCCTTGGGAGCAACATGTGTTATCCAAAGTTCTTTAAAAGTTAATGTGTTTTTCCATAGATATCTCTCCCGCTTTGACATCAAATGCCAAAGTTATAATAAAACCAAGTTCATATACAAAATACCAATCAATTCAATATACCAACTACTCCCCCTGAGAAGTAGCTTCCTCATCAAAGACCAGAGTAAAAGATTTGTCTGTTAATTCTATCTGTTGATGACAATCATCAACTATCTAAGTCTCTACCGGTGGTGGTATGACTCCAAGTTGATCTCTGAGATATTCAAAAGTCTCCTTAGGCAAAGGTTTTGTGAAAATATCTGCAAGTTGTTCTTTAGTATTCACATAAACCAGTTTTATCTCCTTTTCTTCAACTTTTTCCCTTAGAAAATTCAATTTGATAGAAACATGTTTTGTTTTAGAATGTAATACCAGATTCTTAGATATATCAATTGCTACAGTGTTATCACAATATATAGTAATAGGTTCCTTGCATTTTACCTTTATGTCTTTCAACATTTTCTTAAGCCATAGTACCTGTGTATAGTTAGTTGTTGCTGCAACATATTCTGATTCTGCTATTGATAAAGATGTACAACTTTATTTCTTACTCAAGCAAGAAACTAGAATGTTTCCAAGAAAGAATGCTCCGTCAGTGGTGCTTTTTCTATCATCCACATCTCTTGCCCAATTTGCATCTGTGTATGCACATAGATCAAAATTTTCATCTCTAGGATACCATAATCCAAGATTTGTAGTGCCTTGTAAGTACTAGAAAATCCTTTTTACTGTTGATTCATGATTTTCTCTAGGACTACTTTAAAATCTAGATACAATACATACTGCATTCATAATATCAGGTCTGGTTTGTGTCAAATATAGTAAACCTCCTATCATAGATTTGTATCTAGTTGGATTAATAGGTGTAGATTCATCCCTTTGAGATAATTTGTCATTTGTAGTCATAGGTGTGCTTACCGGTTTAGAGTTATCCATCCCAAATTTCTTTAGCAATTCTTTCAAGTATTTGGATTGACTCAAAAATATACCTTTGTCAGTCTGTGAAATCTACAATGCTAAAAAGAATTTTATTTCTCCAATCATAGACATTTCAAATTATTGCTGCATTTTAATAGAAAATTCTTTACATAATCCATCTTCTCCTCCAAAGATTATATCATCAACAAATACTTCTATAATCAAGATGTCATCATTAGTTATTTTGTAATATAAATTATTGTCTGCATTTTCTTTAGTAAAACCAATCTTCAAAAGGTATTTATCCAATCTTGCATACCAAGCTCTTGGAGCTTGTTTTAGTCCATACAGAGCTTTTCTTAACCTGCAAACCATATCATTGTCATCTGTCAAAGAAAATCCATCAGGTTGTTCAATATAGACTTCCTCTTCAAGATGTCCATTCAAGAATGCACATTTAATATCCGTTTGATAAACTTTGTAGTTCTTGTGAGCTGCAAAAGCCAAGAATAATCCGACTGCCTCAATTCTAGCTACCGGTGCAAAGATTTCATTGTAATCAACTCCTTCCTTTTGAAAATATCCCTTACACACTAGTCTTGCTTTATTTCTGACAACCTTACCATCTTCATTAAGTTTATTTCTAAATACCCATTTGGTTCCAATTACATTTTTATCTTTAGGCCGGGGAACTAATGTCCAAGTGTTATTTTTCATAATTTGTTCTAATTCTTCTTCCATAGCTTTAATCCAAAATTTATCTTCACATGCCTCATTAATAGATGATGGTTCAATTTGAGAAATAAGACATACCTCTTCATTTGCCAATCTTCCTCTTGTCATAACTCCTTTAAATTTGTTTCCAATTATCCGATCTTCAGAATGATTCAATCTTACATACCAAGGTGTCTTAGTTTGTTGTTGTTCTTCAATTACTGTGGAATCCTCTGATGGTACTGGGGTAACTGGATCTTCATTCTGTACCGGTGGATTTAGTGTAGGTTCATTTGTCACAATTTCTGTTACCGGTTTAGAGTCTATATACCTTGAAGTTCCTCTGAATTGTTCATCAATCTTTACATTTGTACTCTCAACAATTTTCTACAATCTCTTGTTAAAACATCTATATGCCTTGCTCTTAGATGAATAACCAAGAAATATTCCTTCATCACTTCTAGGATCAAATTTTCCGATATACTCATCTCTTATTATATAACATTTACTTCCAAAAATTTTAAAATACTTAAGAGTAGGATTATTACCAAACCATAGTTCATGAAGGGTCTTACCAGTTTCACCTTTGATGTGGACTTTGTTGAATGTATAGACCGCTGTGCTAACTACTTCTCTCCAATACACATGTGGTAGATTTGCTTCTCATAACATACTTCTTGCTGCATCCAAGATAGTTATATTTTTGCTTTCAACAACTCCATTCTGTTGTGGTGTCCGAGGTGCTGATAGCTATCTTTTGATTCCATTCACTTCACATGATGTATTAAAGTCCTTAGATGTGAATTCTCCTCCTTGATCTGATCTTAAACATTTGATTTTCTTACCGGTTTCATTTTCAACCATTACTTTGAATAGTTTGAACTTTCCAAGTGCTTCTGATTTTTCTCTAAGAAAAGTAACCCAACACATTCTAGAATAATCATCAATAATTAGCATGAAATATCTATCACCTTGTAAGATTTTAGTTCTAGCTGGACCACATAAATCAGTGTGAATCAAATCAAGAGCATTATTGGATTTTTCTGGAATACTTTTGAAACTAGCTCTAACTTGTTTTCCAAATTGACATTCCTTACATATTGTATTCCGAGGTTTCACAATTTTAGGTAGATCTCTAACTGCCTTAGAAGTACTGATCTTTACCATGCAATCAAAGTTTACATGACAGAGTCTCTTATGCCATTACCAACTTTCATCTATATGTGCAATCAAGCATGCATTTTCACTATTATTCAAATGAAAGATATTACCTCTAGTCTGATTACCAGTTGCAATTTCTAAACCAGTTATATTCATTATTTTGCATTTTTCATTCTTAAATTGTAACTAAAATCCTTTCTCAACCAATTGACCAACACTTAAAAGATTATGCTTTAATCCTTCAACATAGTAGACATTGTCAGTGTTATGCTTACCATCAGGAGCTATTGTACCCTTACCTTTGATTGAACAGGCTTTGTCATCTCCAAATCTTACTAAACCTCCATTGTATTCTTGAAAGTTCAAGAATTTACCTTTGTCTCCTGTCATATGATGTAAGCATCCTGAGTCAATGATACATTCATCCTTTACGTCAACTTTAGCTGCTAGGGCTTGATCTACCGGTTGAACAGTAGGTGTCAATTGATCTTTTGTTATAGCAACAAAAACCCATCCATTGTCTATCAGATCCTCATCAAAATCATCAGTCACATTCATCAGCAATGTAACAAGATTTCTCTTTGTTCTTCTTAAATCTGTATCTCTGATATTTAGGATTAGGCTTGTATGTTCTTCTAGCTTCTTCTCTTAGTCTAGCATGTCTATCAGGGCATCTCAAAGCCATATCACCAATCTTATTGTAGTTAAAACATTTAAAGGGTTCTTTACCTTCATACTTACTTCCAACTGGACCGTTAGGTATTTTCCTTGCAAATAGTGCTTCAAGTTCTTCAAGTTCTTCAAGTTCTTCATTCTCCTTCCTACTTTCTTCAAGTTCTCTTGCATAAAAGGCTTTCCAATCTGATTTTTCAAATGATGAATGATGTTGATGCTTTAAAGGCCAAATCTATCTTTATAGTAGCAACATGACCAAATTCTTCAATTTCAAAAGCTGAAAGTTTTCCAATCAATGTATCCATAGTTACTAATGTATTAGGCATTGTTCTCAACTCATTTATAGCAGTAGCCTTCATTTTATATGTCGGTGGCAAACCTATTAAAATTATTGAAACAATTTCATCCTCACTTAAGGTTCCTCCACAACATTTAATACCCAAAACAATTTCATTTACTCTTTCCATAAAAGCAGAAATCCTTTCATCTTCTTCCATTTCCAGATGTTCATACCTGACTCAGAAGCTCTCAAGTTTTGCAATTTTGACTATGGAATCTCCTTCATTTAGTGTTTCCAAATGATCCCAAATAGCTTTAGCAGTAGACCTATCTAATAGTCCTATGATTTGTTGATCTGATAATGTGCTCAAAAGTGCTTCTCTTGCTTTGCAATCATTCTCCCCATCTTTAGCTAAGGTAGTTGGATTGGGCTAACCAACTACAACAACAGTATAACCTTTCTTTGTAACTTCCTAGATGTCTTTACCAATGCAATTCAAATGTGTCTCCATCCTGATCTTCCATATGCCATAGTTGGTTCTATCAAGTTTAGGACTGTCCTTCCTAAAATAATTAGTAGACATTGGATCTCCTCAAGTTGTTAAGCTTCTGCAAAAAGAGGACTAAGCTCTGATAGCAATTGTTAGGTCCCAGAGGCAACTGAGAGGGGGGGGGTGAATCAATTGTCTAATAATTCAAACCAAAAACAACTTAATGCTTAATACCGGTAAACCAATTAAGTATACCGGTAGATAGTGTTAACAGTTATTTGCTATACTGGTAAAGATTAATGCATGAAACATAAACACAAAGTCATCCACAACACATGACACCAATATTTGTACGTGGAAACCTTGTAAGGGGAAAAACCATGGTGGGAAACCTTACCCACAATCAGATGATACTACTACAGATAGCAAGTGTACATAAATGGGGTCTGCACATGCAGAAAGGCTAATAGCCTAGAGCTCACTACTCAATCACAAAAAGGGAGTCACACTGACTACAGTTGGATGGTTAAATCCAATAAGAATGTACTGCACAAGATAGCATCTTCATATGCTGGATTCAATACCAGTGTAATGTTGATATGCTTTCACAAAAACCTAGCTTCACCTTCAAATGATATCCTTATGTATAGCTCTGCTTAATCTCGCATATACCTTCACACACTTCTTTTTTGCATTCCACATCCAATCTTACAAATAAGATCTTACATTTATACCATAACCTAAGACCAATTTTAGTAGGTTGGCTCTACAAGATATTACAATAAAAAAATTTTACAAACAATATAATATCCGATGCAATAACCGATTAAACATGTCGGCTTAATGCATTTACAACAATAATTAATCATCTCCATAGCGTGCCATGTTGATCTAGAAAAGATAAACCTGTCGATGTAAACATAGGTAACCCTAGACCTATTTGTCGATAAAAGCAAATATCCAAATATGAATATACCAATGAACATAACTCCAGGACAAGATGTCCAAATGATGTCTTCGACACCACCAAGTGTCTTCCACATAATTTTGAGTGCCAGTGGTCATTATATCCTGCCCGTGAACCATATACCAGTAACTGTGCAATAGTTACTTGCTTGCCGGTGAATGCTACTAGATCTCCAAAGTGCTAGTGTTTTAGTAGGTGTTGACATCAATGACAAAAACATATGAAAATACCAACAAAGCATATATCAATCAAGTTTCATTTCTTGAGAATGAATGTGAAGGAAGTCATATTAGAATATGTATCTACAAAGGAATAAATTGCAGATATCTTCATGAAGCCTTTGCCTAAAGATACATTTGAGTATCTCAGAGAGAGGCTAGGGGTGACTTCCCCTCTCGATGAGAAATAAGATGGATGGACTTGCATCAGTCTGGTAAACTTAAAAAATATATCTTGTGATCTATATTGATGAGTGAAACTACTACTCAAGGGGAGTAGTTAGTGTTTGAACCACACACTTGTTTAGTTGTTCAGATATGTGTGTTTATCTAAGGAGGAGAGACTATGTTGTAGTGTGAGAGAATTATGAATTGTATGTGTCTTTTGCATTGATGTCAAAGGGGGAGAGAATTGGTGGGAAAGGTCATTGCCTTGTAAACTCACACAATTTAATTTATCTCAATATTGAACCGGGGTGTGTCTAAAACTATCTGCGATAAGGGCTCTCTATGGTACAATTTTTGGGGGTTTTGCATTGTACAATAGTGACTAATAGTTTGTTCAAACTCCGTTAGGAGTTGGTCAGGAAATATTAGGAGCTCTTAGTCTTGACTATCAATCAAACTAAAATCTAGGTTTCTAAACAACTTATTTCTAAGAAAACTCAAGTTTGACAAAAAAAATGTAACAAAATCAAATTAAGCTTAAATCATGGAATTCCCTAGAAAGCTTGAAATTACTTCTAAGTCTAGGAATTTGAATCTAGATTAAGTGGTTGAAAGTAAATCTAATTACGCTTGCAAAATTTGAAATCTAATTACGCTTGTAGAAATCAAATATAACACCTAAATCCATTATCTGACTTAACAACAATTTCGCTTCCATTTTTACCATCAAACTAACTATCTCATTAACCATGCTATTACAAATCTAATCTACAACAATTACATTATCCATACAACAATGTGAAACTAAGTATTACTTCTCCTAACAATAACATTCAACTTTAAATCTAATGCTGATTACTAGAAAGAAATTACCAATGGTTGAAACTTAACATTTCTGTGAAAAGAAACCAAAGTAAATTAATCTCAATTTTGAAGATTTAAAAGAAATGAGATCACAACAAAGATCACCTCCATTCAGTCGAGTGGGCCTTGATCTTCCTCAGGTGGGATCTTGAAACACAAGTATTGACATCAACTTTCTACTTTCATGTATATATGTTTCCGAAAGGAAGGAAAACAAATTATGAGTATTACAAAGAAGATTCGGATCAACTAAAACTAAGTACTAACTAAATTATGACTAACTACTCAAATGAGAACAAAGGGATATATAAATACCCTTATTCAAATTTTAAACTAAAGTTACCTACCTACAATGATAGTAATGACTACCAAAACAACAAGAGAAAAATACTGAAAGAAATAAATCAACTCTGAGAAGAAGTTGAGTTCTGAATATTGCTGATGAAACACACCAATGAAACAAGAACAAAAAGAGAGATCAAGAAAGATATCATTTTGAAATAAATGGAGGTCATCATCTTTTGTGTGTGCGAAAACTGTCATGAACCTTGTTGAATTCTACTTGTTTACTTACAATGTATTTAAAAACACATAAATGCAGATAAAATAGAACTTGAAGATATAATTTTGATTGTAATAACCCACCTTGTTTAACCCAACAAAATTTGACCATTCTTTTTTTTGGGTTTAATTTCATCATTTGTGTTTGATTCAATCGCATACTCTAGGCATCCATCCATTAGGATTAGGCATTCATCCATCCGGGATGAGCATCTAACCATACGGGTTAGGCATCTGTCCATACGGAGCAGGAGGTTTCATCTATCCAATACAGGATAGGCATCTACCCATATGGGGTGGGCATCTATCCAGTTTATTTAATGGCATAAAAGATATATGTATAAGGGAAAAAATGGTAATGTAAAAATGAGAATAATTTAATCACAGGGATGAAATAAAACAGAGAAATAATTTGTTTCAGATAACCAATTTATCACAAAGATAGGTAGATGACTATGTTGAGAAAAATAAAGCTTTCAAAGAAAGATTTCCAGGAGCTAATATTCACAGAGAGGGATTTATTTCCACAAAAAATAATGAATGCAGTGAAGTTTATATTTTATCTCTAGACGTTTTCTATTCACAAAGAAGTAAGACTGTTCTTAGAGGAGGATGAATTAAATTAAGGAATTAAGATTTATGGTCAAATCTACATTCAGAGAGAGAGAGAGAGAGAGATGGGTTTTTTACTCACAGGGGAAAAAAATATTTAAATAACTTCATATGCAGAATATCAATTTGTATTCACACAGAGGCGAGATTTTTCACAAGGAAGTAAGATTTAATTAAGGAATGAGATTTGCATTCAAATTTCCATTCGAAGAGTGAGAGAAATGAATTTAAGAGAAGAATAATAAGGAACAAGATTCATACACAGAGAAGGGTTTTAATCTCATAAAAAGAAAATTAAGATTTTTGCACATTTCAAAAAAACTCTTTTGGAAAAACAAAAGCAAGATCATGTATTTATTTTTCTAAAGAAAATTAAATAAATAATAAAGCTATCTTTTAAATGCATTATATGGAAGTACTTTTATCAATATTTATCCCTAAATAAGAAGAAAGATTTACAATCTAATAAATTTTCTTTTATCTAAAGGAAGATCTAGAAGCTAGAGTTTTTTGATAATGCAAATTTCTCATATGTAAATGAGAGATGACAAAAGAGAGAACATGGCTTATCGAAGCTCGATGTTGAATCCTCTAGATCCTTCCTTGCAACTTGAGAGAAATCTTCAAGAACAACTTAACAATCCTGCAATGAAAATGAGACTACCAAAGAAGATCCTACTACTAACAACAAGGAAACTTGGAAAATTTTCTCCAACACATAATCAACTCCCTCTTATGAAAACTTGCATACAATATATAAGAAAAATTCCTTAATTCCACTATCTAGAGAAATTAATTAAGAATGAGATTCTTTTCCAATATTGGACTCATGCAAACATTGACTAAAATCCTAGTGGGGGAGTTACATGCAAGGTATTGAAGATTCCTCTAGAAGCTTCTAATTCCTCCTACAACATGTGCCATAATTGGGAGTGGGAAAATAAAAATAAAAATAAAATAAATAATGCCTTTTGAATTATATTCTCCAAGTGTGTGTGTGTGGGTCCATTATTTATTTATTTTTATAATATTCATTCAATTATTTTCAATAGCTCAACCAAAAATATAATAGAGTTGTATCAAATCAAAAAGTGATAAAGGAGGGTTGTGACATCCTCCCCCCCTTAATTTGTGCATCATCCTGATGCACTTATTGAATGTATGCAAAAGAGTCTATAGTTCATGATTAGTTTAAAACAAAAAAGGAAACAACTGTTGCATTTCCTTAGTATCTTCCCATGCGGCATTCTTTTCATCATACTGATTCCATTGTACTTTACATTGATCAACCTCTCTGTTGCGAAATTGGCACTGGCGCCTCTCCAAGATTTTGAATTTCTCTATCATTATTCCTCCCATTTCCTAGACCTGTAAAGCATCCCAATTCAAAATATGTTTCTCATCAGGTACATACTTTTTAAGAAGAGATACATGGAAGACATCATGGATTTGGCTCAACTAGGGAGGTAAGGCCAACCGGTATGCAACTGGATTAATCCTTTCCAATATTTCAAAAGGTCCAACATAACGAGGTGCAAGCTTGGTCTTTTTCCCAAACCTTATGGAACTCTTGTGTGGCCTAACCCTTAGGAAGACTTTCTCTCCCACCTCAAACTCCCTTGGTGTCCTGTTCTTGTCTGCATAACTTTTCTGCCTATTTGAGGCTTCCTTCAATCTTTGCCTAATTTCCTTAGTTTTCCTTTCCATTTCCTTCAACATATCTAGTCCAACAATTACTCTATCTTCAAGGCTATCCCAACTCAAAGGTGTTCGACATGGCCTACCATACAATGCTTCGAAAGATGCCATTCCCAAAGATGTTTGATATGTATTATTGTAAGCAAACTCTACCAAGGGTAGGTAATATTCCCATTTCTTCTATTGGTCCATGCAGTACATGAAAAGTAGGTCTTCCAAAATCTTATTTGTCCTTTCTGTTTGACCATTGATTTTAGGATGGTATGCAGTGCTAAAATTTAGTTGAGTTCCCAGAGCTGTTTTAAGAGTTGTCCAAAATCTTGAAGTGAATCTAGCATCTCTATTTGATATGATTTTCTCTGGCATTCCATGTAACCTAAATATTTCCTTAACAAAGCGCCTAGCCAAGGTAGGTGCATAATCTGTCAAATTCCCTGGTATAAAGTGTGTCACCTTAGTGAGTTTGTCAATTACCACCATTATTATATCATGCCTAGAAGGTGACATGGGAAACCCTTGCACAAAATCCATGCTAATAACTTGCCACTTGTGTTGAGGTACATTGTGTAACTATAATATTTCAGCTAGATGCCTATGTTCTACCTTTAATCTTTGACACTCCAAACATTTAGCCACATACTTGACTATGTCATTCTTCATCCCTTGCCAAAAGTATAACTTCTTTAGATCTGTGTAAAGTTTGTTAACTCCTGGGTGCTCTGAATAAGGGGCATTATGAGCATCCGACAAGACTGCTTCCCTTAAGTCTCCTGAATTAGGAATATAGATTCTATTATTGTATCTGAGCAACCCATCTTCATCTAATGTATACCCTCCAACCTTAGGATCAGTTGGATCGTATTCTAAAGTCAATGTGACTTGCTCATACCATGGGTCATGTCCCTGCTCATCCATTACTTGCCTTTTCAAAGAAGTTTTGAATGTTGCTATAGTCATCAAGTGTCTCCTCCTACTTAAAGCATCTGCCACCCTATTTCCCTTCCCCTTAATATATTCAATTTCAAAATCATATTCACTTAGAAATTCTAACCACCTTCTTTGTCTAGCATTTAAGTGGGGTTAGGTAAAGATGTACTTTAGTCCTTGGTTATCCGACTTTAACTCAAAGGTCTTCCCTAGTAAGAAGTGTCTCCACTTCTATAGGACATGCACAATCACTGCTAACTCTAAGTCATGGGGTGCATAATTAACTTCATGAGTCTTCAGCTTCCTGGATTCATAAGCTACTACCCCTTCATCTTGGACAAGTACTCCTCCTAGACCTTCGATAGAAGCGTCAGTTACTTTTGTGAAGTGTCCATTCGGATCTGGTACTTTTAGAATGGGTGCTGAAGTTAGTTTTCCCTTCAAAATTTGGAATGCTTTATCACTTTTTTTTGTCCACACAAACCTTTTACCCTTCCTCTGTAATGAGGTGATGGGGTTTGCTATCTTAGAGAATCCTTCCACAAACCTCCGATAGTACCGTGCTAGCCCCATAAAGCCTCTTACCTTTGAAACATTTTTAGGGACCAGCCATTCTACTATTGCCATTCCTTCCTTTGATATTATATGCCCAAGGTAGTGAATCTTTTCCTCGAAGAAGGCACATTTTGACATTTTCCCATATAACTTATGTTCTCTCAACCTTTGCAAAACAATTTGTAGGTGTACTAAATGTTCCTCCTCATTCCTAGAGTAAATCAATATGTCATCCAGAAATACCAAAACAAATTTGTCCAAGTAGTCATGGAGTACACTATTCATTAGGTTCATAAATGTAGCTGGGGCATTAGTTACACCAAAAAGAACTACTGTGAATTCATAATGCCCATATATAGTCCTGAAAGTTGTCTTTGGAATGTCCTCCTCCTTAATTATGAGTTGATGATATCCTGATCGGAGGTCTATCTTTGAGAAAACTGCTGCTCCTTTCATTTGGTCAAAAAGATCCTCTATTCGAGGTAAGGGATACCTATTCTTTATTGTGACCTTGTTCAACATTCTATAGTCGATGCACAGTCTTAAGGTTCCATCCTTCTTCTTAATGAATAAGACTGGTGCTCCCCATGGTGATACACTTGGCCTTATTAATCCCTTAGCTAAGAGTTCCTCTAATTGCATTTTGAGCTCTTCTAATTCAGTTGTGTTCATTTGGTAAGGTGTCCTTGATACTGGTTCAGCTCCCGGTAGTACGTTGATAGAAAAGTCAAACTTCCTTTTAGGGGGTAAGTCGAGTAATTCTTCTAGAAATACATCCTTGAATTCTTTTAAGAAAGGGATATTTTCAAAGGTTGGGGTATTTTCCTTTTTTCCTTCATCAATTTCAACCATATAGATTAGGCCTCCTCTTCTTCTTTCCTTCTTTAATTTCATGGCTAATATGGTTTCTATATTAATGGGGTTAAACTTTCCTTGGATTTTGACCCTTTTCCCCCCATCATCCAAGCATTCAACAACTTTTTTATAGCAATCTACATTAGCTTGATGATCTATTAACCAACTCATTCCAATAATTACATCATATAATCCTAGGGGTGCCACATAGATATCTACCCTTGTTTCAAACTCAGGGAATTGTACCCTTGCCCTCGACAAACACTTAGTTACTTCCCTAGTTGTCTTATCCCCATATTGAACCATCCATGATGACTCCATTTGATTAACTTTTAATGCATATTTTCTTACTAATTCAGATGAGATGAAACATTCAGATGACCCAGTGTCAATTAGAATTGAAATTGGTTGTTCAAATAGTGTACCTGTAGTTTCCACAGGAACATTCTGGAATCTTTCTCTTCGGTTCCTAACTGCTGCATGAATCCTTTGTTGGGGCCCTTGTTGGGGTTGATTGGCCCTAATTTGACCTTGCATCCTGGGATATTCTCTAGCAAAATAGTTTCCTCCACAGATAAAGCATCCACCTGGAGGACCCCTCCTACCTTGATTCCTAGGGGGATCGTTCCTTGTTTCATTGGCCCTGGGTGGATAAGTTATCTTGTTCTGCTAGTCATTCCTATTATAGTTGCCTTTGTTATTATTGCCCCTGTTATTGTTATTATTTCCATTCTTTTGATATTGATTAGGGGATGGTCTTCTTTCAGAAGAATTATCCCTTTGACTCTTGTTGAAGTTATTGTTCCCCTTTAATTCCTACTTCCTTTTAAAAGAGTGGTTCCCAGTTCTGCCCTGCTAGTGTTTGAATCTTCCTCTCTTGCCTTAGGGACTTTTCAAGTACTTTGTTCATGTTTTTGGGTCCATGCATGTCAACCTCTGCCCCTATGTTGGTATTTAATCCTCAAATGAACTTCCTCGCTTGGCCTTCTTCATCTTTCTGGTACATTGGTACGTACTTAAGCAATTTGGTGAACTTATCCCAATATTGTTGGACTGATAGGGGCCCTTAACGCAAATTATGGAATTCTATCACCTTCTCATCAAAGAACAATTTAGGGAGCCACCTTTCGCAGAAGTGGCGAACAAATTGATCCCATGTGATCGTATCCCTACTATACCCATTTTGCTCCTTGGTGTTGGTCCACCAACTAGCCGCCTCCCCTGAGAGTTGATAGGAACCCCATAAGGCCTTGGTTGTTTCGCTAAAGTCTCTTAGTTCAAAATACTTTTCCATTTTATTTAACCAATTCTCAGCTCCTTCACCAATTTGCCTCCCATCGAACTTAGGAGGGGTGATTTTCTTCATATCCTTAGAGAGTTCCAATATGTTATTTTCTTTTCTATTGTCCATCATATTCCTCTAATTGCTACCAGGGTTCCCATTTTCAGTACCACTTCAATTTTCAATGTCATTCTACCTTGCCCTAAGGTCCTGCATCGACTGTTCTAGGAAGTTGATTTTATCCCTTTGTTTGGTTAGAAGGTTGATTATAGCCTCTACCCCATCTTTGTTAGTCCCTGGGTTATGTTGATCCCCTTCATGGTCTTCCTCATGGTTTTCTTCATGGTTTTCTTCATGATTTTCCTCATGGTTAGCTTCCCTTTGTCTCCAAGTGGTAGTACGTCTTCCATTACCCCTTCCTCTTCCTCTTCCTCTTCCTCTTCCTCTTCCTCTTCCTCTAGCCATCCTATGGTTTCACCTGAAAGTTAAATTATGTAGTTAGTTCTTGATTTAAGATTTTTAAAATTTAATTTCTACCATTGCAAAACATTCCCTTAGTTGTGTAAATTGAAGTTAGCACAAGGCCTAGATTTGAACCTTTGCTCTGATACCACATGTAATAACCCACCTTGTTTAACCCAACAAAATTTGACCATTCTTTTTTTTTTGTTTAATTTAATCATTTGTGTTTGATTCAATCGCATACTCTGGGCATCCATCCATTAGGATTAGGCATTCATCCATCTGAGATGAGCATCTAACCATACGGGTTAGGCATTTGTCCATATAGAGTAGGAGGTTTCATCTATCCAATATGGGATAGGCATCTACCCATACGAGGTGGGCATCTATCCAATTGTAATAGGAGGTGCTCTATCCAAAGACTTAGACTCATCAGGACCATTTAGGTCTTGAGTCACTCACTAAGTACTACACTCCTCTAATAGGAGTGCACCGAGGTCATCGTCCTTAGGAGTAATCAAAATAACATAATACAAGCTTGAATTCCGCCTCAGAATTTGGTTTAAAGCCTCGAGAAATCAAGCGAATCCATACGAGATTCCTTTCGAGTATGCATTGAATTACTTTTTCCTTTTTATTATACTTATCTTTCAAATTAGAATTCTACTCAATCCTTCTTCTTACCAAGCCTAGACCCCACCCACGAACACCTAAGTACTAGGGACAACTCCGTCCCTAGACTGCCTACATACCTGTTTTAGCACGGGATCAAGGCGTAAAGTATGTAGTTCTATTTTCTACTCTATGGTTTGATGTAAACTGATTAGTGGGTACGCAACCCTTTCTAGGGTCAATGTCCCAGACAGTTTCTCTATGGTTGCTACCCATGGTGGTAGCACTTAAGCAAAGGCTCAAGATGGCCTATTGCTTGTGGCCTAAAACAACTAGATCTTAATACCTATCATAAGCGTCACCCCTGACCAAATTGTCAATCGACATCAAATCTTCAAGATTAATCAATTTCATAAAAGCATTTCACTCAATCAACCTTAAGGGGGTTTACTATGGTTTAACTCAGTGGATGTAAAAATCATTTAAGGATTATCTTATTAGATTATCGATCCAAGGGGGATTACCTGCCTCTTGGATTTTAACCTCCAAGTGTCCCTTATTACTCCCTGAGGATTTATAGGGATGATGCTACAGACGTCGTTGATGCAGCTTTATTAGGTGTTAAGTGCAGTAGTTCAACACGATGACATTACACGTAAGCATGACCCAAAGGCACTGTATATACCGAACACTTCTAGGATTTGGTTTTCCAACTTCCTTTATTTAGTTTTCTAACTAAGAAGCTATGAAAAACATCATGCTTGAAAATAATTATGAATTGAACATACATAATTGGACATTGTAAAGTTTAATTAATTGAAACAACTACTTGATGAACCACGTGGAATAAAAACCATAACTAAATTAAAAACTTGAAATATAACTTACATAATAATGACAATTATGAAATTTGCATATTAATAATTAAACGTGTCACTTGCATGGAGATGAAGAAAATGTAACTTTGTCATTAATAAATGCAAATAATGTATGAGTGATTCGCATGAAGCAAGGATAGTGTAAGTTACATGCAAGGTTAAGCAATGTGTTGATTTCTATCATGAGAATAATCACTTATAAAGTCACTAGTCCCAAAATTAGCAATTAGCTTAGACATTTGGTTTAAATCATATCAATATGAATTAATTGCCTTTAATGAGTCCAAAATGTCATCTAAGTGACCCAATGAATCTTAAGTAGTTTTTATAAAATTCCAATTTTAAAATTTAATACAATTTAATTTACAATTAGAAAATTGCTAAAAATAAATTAATTATTATAAATTTTACTAAGGATGATAAATTTTGAAATTACCTAAGTTAAATTTTATTAAACTAAAATTTTGATTAAGAAAATTTTTAACAAAGTCCAAATTGCCACGAGTTAAATTTATAGTGGCATGATTTTTAAAAAAAAAGAAAAAAGGAGGCAAGTGGGAGTGGGGCCCACGGGTCCCATCACCACTGTGGTCCTGCGGAAGCAGGCCCACACTGATGAGGGGACCGTCGTGGTCCCCTCCACTACCCTACTGTCACTGTTGTAATAGTGACCATAGGGTTAGTGGACGGTACCACTCCCCTGTGGTGGTATTAACTCCTTCACCCCCCCTGCGATTGGCCCGCTATTCCATGCATGCACGAAGTTAAATCTATGAATTTCTTAATGTTATTTCATGCATTATTTCAAATACATAGTTTTGGTTTGCATAAATTTCAATAATATATATATATATATATATATATATATATATATTCATTCCAGTTTATTTAATGGCATAAAAGATATATGTATAAGGGAAAAAATGTTAATGTAAAACTGAGAATAATTTAATCACAGGGATGAAATAAAACAGAGAAATAATTTGTTTCAGATAACCAATTTATCCTAGAGATAGGCAGATGACTATGCTGAGAAAAACAAAGCTTTCAAAGAAAGATTTCCAGGAGCTAATATTCACAGAGAGGGATATATTTCCACAAAAAATAATGAATGCAGTGAAGTTTATATTTTATTTCCAGACGTTTTCTGTTCACAGAGAAGTAAGATTGTTCTTAGAGGAGGATGAATTAAATTAAGGAATTAAGATTTATGATCAAATCTACATTCAGAGAGAGAGAGAGAGATGGGTTTTTAACTCACAGGGGAAAAAAATATTTAAATAACTTCATATGCAGAATATCAATTTGTATTCACACAGAGGCGAGATTTTTCACAAGGAAGTAAGATTTAATTAAAGAATGAGATTTACATTCAGATTTCCATTCGAAGAGTGAGAGAAATGAATTTAAGAGAAGAATAATAAGGAACAAGATTCATACACAGAGAAGGGTTTTAATCTCAGAAAAAGAAATTTAATATTTTTGCACATATCAAAAAAAATCTTTTGGAAAAACAAAAGCAAGATCATGTATTTATTTTTCTAAAGAAAATTAAATAAATAATAAAGCTATCTTTTAAATGCATTATATGGAAGTACTTTTATCAATATTTATCCCTAAATAAGAAGAAATATTTACAATCTAATAAATTTTCTTTTATTTAAAGGAAGATCTAGAAGCTATATTTTTTTGATAATGCAAATTTCTCATATGTAAATGAGAGATGACAAAAGAGAGAACCTGGCTTATCGAAGCTCGATGTTGAATTCTCTAGATCCTTCCTTGCAACTTGAGAGAAATCTTCAAGAACAACTTAACAATCCTACAACGAAAATGAGACTACCAAAGAAGATCCTACTACTAACAACAAGGAAACTTGGAAATATTTCTTCAACACATAATCAACTCCCTCTTATGAAAAATTGCATACAATATATAAGAAAAATTCCTTAATTCCACTATCTAGAGAAATTAATTAAGAATGAGATTCTTTTCCAATATTGGACTCATGCAAACATTGATTAAAATCCTAGTGGGGGAGTTACATGCAAGGTATTGAAGATTCCTCTAGAAGCTTCTAATTCCTCCTACAACATGTGCCATAATTGTTAGGCCCAATATGGAAAGCTAATGTACTGAGAGTGGAGGGGTGAATCATTACTTCAAAACTTTTCTTCAATAATAACTTTACTGTTATGCATAAACCGAATAGTGCAATAACATAATATAAAGCTAAAACAAATAGATAACAATCATACATGATTCACTCCATAACACATATATTTTGGTTACACAGAAACTCTTGGTTAGAGAGAAAAACTATAGTGGGGATGGCACCCACAACTTCACTACTGCAATAATAAAGAGTGCTTAGTTAGAGCTACATGTTTAGCTATTTCTGATAGCTTACCCTGTTAGGAGTAACAAGATCTGTTAGATCTACCTTGCTAAAGGATTTTACAACACTTAAACTAAATGTTGCACCTGATTAGAGGCTTTACAATTTATAGACTTGATTAGACTCTTTTACCATGTTAAAGGTTTCTCTTACAACTTCAAAATATTACAATAAATCATTACAAATATCTACAACTTTACATCTGGAATGTTATAGCAGATTCTATGTGCTCAGAATATATTACCTTGCTTATAACATACCTCGGTAACCCATATAGTAACTCGGTAAACCCTTCTGTTTACTCTGTTCTTTGACTGTTCTCTGAAAGCCTTCTCGGTGACCTCTATGTCTCTGTAACAGTCTTCTTACACTCATGCACACACCTTTTTAATTCTTAACTCATGTTGTATAAATAGATCTCTTATGTCAGTGATCCATTCATTGCTTCGATCTTATAAACATGTTTTATCGAATGAATAACCATGCAAAATATTTCATTGGTTAGATGACCTCAAAATCATACACAATCTTTAAATGCAATTTCCAATGTGATAACGGTTCTATGTGCCTCGATCTTGTAACACATTTTCATATGTATGTCCAAGTTCAATGAATCTGGTAACATGTTTCACTCGGTGTATATCAACTTGGTGTGTCATCTTTGCTGCTCGGTAGACATGTAATGATACTCGGTAGACAGCTCGGTGTAAACTACATTCTGAGACTACTTTCTTCTATAACCGACTAGACTGTTCATACTGATTGAATATCTCGGTAGTAGTAACCGACTAGAGTATATAGAATAACTTTGAACATAAAACTAATGGCAACTTGATAAGTAGTAACAATAATTGGGAGTGGGAAAATAAAAATAAAAATAAAATAAATAATGCCTTTTGAATTATATTCTCCAAGTATGTGTGTGTGGGTCCATTATTTATTTATTTATTTTTTATATTATTCATTCAATTATTTTCAATAGCTCAACCAAAAATATAATAGAGTTGTATCAAATCAAAAAGTGATAAAGGAGGGTTGTGACATTGATTACCACCATATTTTCATCACATAAACAAGCAAAAATATAATCATTGAATCATAAATATTACTTATAATTAGCAGAGTATTATATTAAAAACTAAACAAACATGTATGCAATAAGGTATGCTGGCAAGCATATTAGTCTGGAGATTCATAAAATCATAAAATATAAACTATAATAAAAAGTGCAATGTTTTCTCCTCATCATTTCCCCCCTGCCTGATCTCAACCATGTCCTCATGGTTGATTTGGGAAATTCCTATTATGATATTCTACCCAGACCACCAAATCAAGATTACTAAAATTATATTCCTGATATTTTTTGGGGGGAACATATCCATGAAACAGATCCACTCTTTCCTTCCATTGTTCTTTATCATCCCTTTCAATGTGCTCTGGTGCATTTAATAGAGGTACTGACATAAGAATCAAAGGAGGTCTGAATCTCATTCCCACCAAATCAATTCTATGTCTTTCTATTACCTGTATGATTCATCTCACCCTTTCAAGACCCCAGAGAATACTTGTTGGAGAGATTGGTTCTCTTCTTCTCAAAAGGGCTGGAATAGTGTTATATCTCTGTCCTGTTGCTTGCAAAGCCCTAAATGGTAGACCCTCATTCTGAATGCAGTAATAATGGCTTCCAACTGAACCTGATAAAGTGGTCGATTGTTGTACATTTTTTTTATGGAAGTGTATTTTATTTTTGATGGAGAAGAGTTAGGCATTTCATCTCTCATAGGAAGCCCTAATCTACTCTGCGTCTCTCTATATTGTTCCATCCTCTTTTCCCATTCCACTTGATTTTGAAGTAAGGACACAAATTCCCTAGCTTGAACTTCCCCTACAAAAATATTGAGAAAAGATTCATAATGATGACCAAATAAGAAGTCATGCAAGTAATATTCACACATTTGATTTTGATAAGTGGGATGACTTCTGAAGAAACCTTCTAGAAAGTCATCATCATCTTCATAATCAGTCTTCCTATTCAAAACCAATTGATTAATCTTCCATTGTAAAAATCATTCCCTGAGGAATAAGGTATACAAACTCGAAGGTTTCCTCATGGCAAGTAAAGCTACAGACAAGTCTACCATCTGATCAATTCTTTGTTCTGCCTTCTTCTTTTGTTATTTTTCTTCATTCAAATGTTTCTCTAAATCAACATTCTCTTTTCTACATGTCTCAATGATTAAATAAAGTTTCCAAGGGATTGCAAAAGAAGTAGAAGTACCCCGAGGACAAATTTGTGGATCCTCTCCTATAGGTTTCTTTCCTTATTTTACTAGTTCCTTTTTCAACCTTTCAATTTCCTCATTTCATTTAAGAGCTTCAGTTGTTACCTGCTACAACGCCTCTTTAGTTTTCTCTAATTTCCTTTTCATGGTTTCTTCATTGTTCTCCAAGTGTGTTATTCTATCCTACAATTGAGTTATTTAAATAGCATCTTTCCTCATTTCACTTTCCAAAAATTGAATCTTTTTCTTGGTCTCCGATAACTCAACTTCTAGTTTAGACATTATCAAAACTTTTTGTAGCTCAACATCCTCCTCCTCTCTTCCTCTATCACTTTTTGAAGGAATATCTTCTATCAAAATTTTGTTCCCCTCCCTTCTAATAAATGTTGAGGATGGAGGTGAATCTATTTTCGCTACATGAGGAGGAAATGATGGAGGTTCAAGCTCAAATGGGACTTTTTGCATTTTAGCATCCTTGTCTAAGGAGGAATTAGACTATGGAGAGTTTTGCACAGGTTCTTCATCAGAATAATCTTCAATGTCAACAATTCTAGGTGACTCTCCTCTAGTATCAACTTCAGCCTAGGGTATTTTAGAAGAAACATTTTGTGAAGGCTCTTGGCTTGCTTGTGATGACATGGGGGTTTGATTAAAAGGAGTCTGCATAGTTGTTTGTGTACAAGCATGGGATACATTCTCTTCAACATGAGGAGAAAAAGGGATTTGAGCTTCCATGGAAGGTACCAGCTCATCAAGTTGAGAAACAAAAGGGTTGTCAAGAGCTATATGGGTATGAGAAGGAGAAGATGGTTCACCCACCTCCTTTTCAACTTTTCTTCTTAGATAACTACGGGTAGCTCTAGTAATGTTGGCAATTGACACTCATCCGGTGATTTTAGGTGACTTCTAGTGGTTGATTATTTGTTGAGGGTTGTCATTGATGGCAAATCTTCGTGGTGATTCAATCTAGCAGTCATAATTCATCTTATCCAGAAGTTGGTGGTATAGTAAAATGGGGTATTTTAGTAATGCTTTGATCTGGAATGATTTCCAATGATTGCAATGTTTTTGGTGATTATTTTTGTGATCTCATTGATTGGGAAGACCCTTAGGAAGTGTGTGATAGTGATATTTTATCTGGTGCTATATTTTGTTTGAGATTGAAACCGACTTGAAGGAAATTGTTTTTGTGGAAAGATCGGATCTATAAGATCAATTTGGCAGCTGATTTTCAGTGTGTTAGAGTGTGGTGATCCATTTTGGTGTGATTGAGAGAAGTTTCACATGAGCACTTTGCTTTTAGACCAGCCAGTAGCTGACTGAGATAGAAACAAAGTATTCAACAGAGCAGAGACAGCCAGAGATTCTGCACTTAACCAGAACTCATTCTTGCATAGTCAAATGCTAATTAAGAGTTCATTTCATTGTATTTCCTCAATATAAACAAATTATAAGTCAATGAGACTTCCTAGAAAGTTGTAGCCTTCTGGGCAACTATATTAGAGCAGTGATCTCTTGGCAGTGAGCCTCAATGCAATTGCATTCCCCACCTATGTAATATTTATGTACTCTTGGCCATAGTATATGAATATTGTGGGTTCTAGCCCCACCGTGGTTTTTCCCTTTCCGAGTTTCTAGGTGAAAATTTTAGTGTTGTGGATTTGTATATTCTTTGTTCCATGTTTATCTTATTTTATGTTATGCATTGTTAACCGATGGATAAAGAATAAGTTTGTGGTTTTAACTTCAGGTAGATAACTGATTTACCCCCCCTCTCAGTGATCTCTAATTCTAACAATTGGTATCAGAGCCTAGTTCCTCTAAGGAAGCTTAACCGCTTGAGGTGTTAGGATAATCGGTGAACAACTGAGAGGGGGGGTGAATCAATTGTTAATAGATTATAACATTTAATCCACTTAATAACCTTTAACCTGATTAAGTAGTAGTAGAGCAAAAAAAGATACCGATAAACAATACAGCTTAACAATTAAATAGATAATCAATGCAAAGCAACCATACCACATAACACCATGATTTGTACATGGAAAACCCAGAAAGGGAAAAACCACAATGGGAAGCCTACCCACAGTCAAATGATACTTCTGCAGAAAGTATGTGATACAATGAGGGGCTTGCACATGCAAGAAGGCACACTGCCTAGAGCGCACTGCTCATTACAAAAGAGTCTCACTGACTATAGAGATGCAACAACCATCTCAAGATAAATGGACAATAATCCAATAGAGTGAACTGCCAAAAATAGTATCTACCATGCCTGATTACACTCCCGGTTAAGCTCAATACCAGAGTCCTTTGACCTCTTCCTTAATCCCAATTTGATCACCTATAATCAACCAAATCTCCTTCACATATGATATTGCATTTCAAGAGTACAAATACTTATTCCATTCCCATACCATGATTTACAATGAGATCTTATATCATTTTATACAAACCCTAAGGCCTAAACCAATTAGGTCAACCACCTAAAAGATATTACAATAAGATCACTACATAGATCAATATTACAATGATATGCCATGTTGTCTTAAGACCAAAACAACAGTAACAAATCCATAAAACATCCCAAAACATCCTGATAATGTGTAGAGTACAAGTTAACATGACACTGGTCCATAACCTAGATAGGTACTAGACCTATTCTGGGTCCATCACGCCAAAGCAATGTCTTCAAGCAGTTGAAGCACGATCAAAGAACATCTTCAACATCTTGAAATCCATGTAGAAGTTGTACCAACACCAATTATGCATCCTGTCAAGATTCCTCAATGAGAGCTCTATTGGTAAAGCCTTAAACTAGTGCTAGTAAGGGTTTACTAGAGTGCATGATAGCATCTGATTACCAAGTCAATACCATCTGACCAAGACATGCTCCAAAAGCACCTACCACATGTAACTAATCACATTCCATAGATCCAAACATGTTAGAAGTGTCCAACATATCTTCTACTGGTAACACTAGATCTTCTACCGGTAACCAAAACCTATCTATCGGTAACCAACCATAGCATCTAGTGTTGACATCAATGACAAAACATCAATGCAACACATAATCAATTCATCCATAATGCCAACAATCTCCCCCTTTGGCATTGATGGAAACACTAGATGTGAAAAACGTCTAAGTACCCAAAAAATGCCAAACAAGTCTTCCCTTTTGGAAGACAACCAACAATCTCCTAAATATCAATAACTCTCCTCCTTTGACATCAATGCCAGAAATTTAACAAAAATATCAAAGAATATAAACCTCTGTATCTCAAAGCTGACTACTCCCCATGAGTAGTAGCACCACTCATCGGTGCCGAAATGAATAATATCTATGATAATGCATGTCGGATTGATAAAAAACTAGATCAATCATGTCTCTATCGGAGGGGCAATAACCCCTAACTTGTCTCTCAAATACTCAAATGATTCCTTAGATAGCAGTTTAGTGAATATATCTGCAATCTGTTATTTAGTGTTCACATAAACCAATTTGACTTCGTTTTCTTCTACCTTGTCCTTCAAAAAGTTACACTTTATTGATATATGCTTAGTCTTAGAGTGAAATACCAGATTCTTAGACATGTCAATAGCTGCAGAGTTATCACAATAGATAACTACCAGTTCACTACAATTTACCCTGATATCCTTCAACATTTGCTTCATCCACAAGACTTGAGTGCAATTAGTTGTTGTTGCAACATACTCATCTTCTACAGTAGATAAAGAAATGCATGACTATTTTTTGTTGATCCATGAAACCAGTTTCTTTCCAAGAAAGAAAGTTCCACCAGAAGTTCTCTTCCTGTCATCAGTGTCTCCTGCCCTATCTTAGTCAGTATATGCACATAAAGTGAAATCATCATTTTTAGAATACCATAAAGCATATTCCATTGTTCCTTGCAAATACTGGAATATCCTCTTTACTGCACATTCATGATTTTATTTAGGATTACTTTGATATCTTGAAACAATACTTACTACATTCATAATATCTGGTCTAGTCTGAGTTAAATATAATAGACCACCAATCATAGAATTATATCTTATCGGATTTACCAGTATAGAAGTATCCTTGATAGATAATTTCTCACTTGTCACCATATGAGTACTTACCGATTTGGAATTATCCATACCAAATTCTTCAACAGTTCCCTCAGATACTTAGTTTGATAGATAAAAATGCCTTTGTCAATTTGAGTAATCTGCAAACCGAAGAAAAATTTCATCTCACCAATCATGGACATTTCAAATTCATTGTTCATATTGTTAGAAAATTCCATGCACAATTTATCTTCTCCTCTAAAAATAAAATCATCAACAAAGACTTCAATAATTAGAATATCATTATCAGTGATCTTATAATATAAGTTACTATCAGCATTGCCTTTAGTAAAACCAAGCTTCAAAAGATATTTATCCAACCTTGGATACCAAGCTCTAGGAGCCTGTTTCAATCCATATAAAGCTTTCTTCAATCTGCAAACCATATCTTTATCATCTATCAATGAAAATCCATCAAGTTGCTCAATGTATACTTCTTCTTCAAGTTCACCATTCAAAAATGCACATTTAACATCCATTTGATAAAACTTATAGTTCTTATAATCTGCATAGGCAAGAAATGGTCTAACAACTTGAATTCTAGCTACAGGTGCAAATGTCTCACCATAATCAATTCTTTCCATTTGAGAATATCCTTTACAAACAATTTATCCTTGTTTCTTACAACTTGACCATCCTCATTCAGTTTATTCCTAAAAACCAATTTAGCTCTAATAACATTCTTATTTATAGGTTAGGGAACTAAATTCCAAGTTTCATTCTTTTCTATCTGATCTAATTCATCTTCCATAGACTTTAACCAATGTTCATCCTTACAAGATTCAATAACATATGTTGGTTCAACTTGAGAAATAAGACACACCTCTTCATTTGCCAGTCTTCTTCTTGTCATAACTCCCTTGTTCCTATCTCTAATTATTTGATCTTCAGAATGATTTAATGTTACATACCTTGGTGTCTTGTGAACTTCAAGTTCACTACTCTGATCATCAGTCATAGTTGAATTTTCTGATTGTTCTAGTGTAACTGTCTCAGTTTCCTGTACCAGTTGAGGCATTGTCAGTTCAACTATGATCATTTCCACTACTGGTTCCCTGTCATATGATATAGAGTGATTTTTGTACTGCTCATCCACTTTCACATTAGCACTCTCCACAAATTTTCTGCAATCTTTTGTTATAACATCTATATGCTTTGCTTTGAATTGAATAACCAATAAATATACCTTCATCACATCTAGGATCAAACTTTCCAATTGAATAATCTCTTTTGATATAGCATTTAATTCCAAAAATTCTGAAATATTTAACAATAGGTGTACCAAACCATAATTCATAAGGGGTTTTACTGATTTCACCTTTGATGTGAACTCTATTGAAAGTGTATAGTGTTGTACTCACTACTTCTCTCTAGTAGATATGAGGAAATTTGGCTTCCATCATTATAGATCTTGCTGCATCCAAAATGGTTATGTTCTTTCTTTCCACTACTCCATTTTGTTGAGGAGTCCGAGGTGCAGATAACTATCTCCTAATTCCATTTGTCTCATAATAACTATTAACTTTATGAGAAGTGAACCCACCCTCATAATCTGATCTTAGACATTTGATTTTCAATCTAGTTTCTATTTCAACCTTTGCTCTAAAGATCTTGAATTTCTCAAAAGCTTTAGACTTCTCCTTAAGAAAAGTCACCCACATCATCCTAGAATAGTCATCAATAATCAGCATGAAATACCTATCACCTTGAAAGCTTCTAGTCCTTGTTGGACCACTTAAGTCAGTGTGAATCAAATCAAGTACATCATTAGATTTATTATGTATGTTCTTAAAAGAACTTATAATTTTCTTTCCCAATTGACATTCCTTACATACCAGATTATGAGGCTTCATAATATTAGGTATATCTCTAACCACCTTAGTTGAACTGCTCTTAACAATACAATCAAAATTAACGTGACACAACCTCTTATGCCATAACCAACTCTCATCAATATGAGCAATCAAACATGTCTTATTACCAGTATTCAAGTGAAAGATATTACCTCTAGTCTAAATACCAGTTACAATCTCCAAACCAGTCTTGTTAATGATTTTGCATTTTCTATCTTTAAACTGAAGTTGGAAACCCATGTCCACCAATTGACCAATACTCAAAAGATTATGATTTAAACCTTCTACATAATAGACATTATCAGTGTTATTTTTTCCATCCAAATAAGTAATACCTCTACCTCTGATCATACATGCTTTGTCACCTCCAAATCTGACTTGACCACCATTGTATTCTTGCAGGGATAGAAAGTTCCCTTTATCTCCAGTCATATGATGTGAGCATCCACTATCAATTAACCATTCATCCTTATCTTCAACTTTTGTTGCTAGGGCCTTTTCTTCATTTATGATAGCCGGTTCTAGTTCATCTTCATTTAAAGCATAGAACACCCATTCCTTTCCATTGCCGGATCCACTAGCAGGGTCTTCTATCAGTTTATCTCCAAAGTCATCAGTTACTCCTTCCTCATCTGCTATGTGGCATTGTTTACTTTTCTTAAATCTATATTTGTTCTGGTTAGGTTTAAATAATTTCTTAACTCTTTCCTCAAACCTTGCATTCCTTTCAGGACATCTAGATGCAAAATGACAAATCTTATTACATGAAAAACATTTAAAAGGTGCTTTTCTTTCATACTTACTTCCTGTCGGACCTTTAGGTACTCTTCTAGCAAATAAGGCTTCAAGTTTCTCAAATTTGTCATCTTCTTTCCTCATGTCTTCCAATTATTTTGCATATAAGACTTTCCAATCACTTTTGTCGGTAGATGATGATGATGATGATGATGCATGAAAAGCAGGTTCAAACTTTACAACTCCAAAAGATCCAAATTCTTCAACCTCAAAAGTAGATAATTTCTCAATCAGAATGTCTTTGTTAACTAAAGAGTTTGTCATTGTTCTCAACTCATTAATTGCAGTTGCCTTCATCTTCTAAGATGATGGAAGGTCTCTCAAGACTTTGGAAAATATTTCATCTTCACTCAGAAAACCTCCACAACACTGAATTCCCATAACAATCTCATTTACTCTTTCCATAAATACAACAATTCTTTCATTATCTTCCACCTTCAATTTTTCATATCTTACCCAGTAGCCATCAAGTTTAGCAATTTTTACAGTAGGATCACCTTCATTTATAGTTTGCAATTTATCCCACATAACCTTTGTCGATGATTTATCAGTCAATCCCATGATCTAGTGATCAGCAAGTGCACACAATAGGGCTTCTCTAGCTCTGTAATCATTTTCAATATTCTTATCCAAGTCTGTAGGAGCAGGATTGCCAAATACTGGAGCATAAGGTGTATATCCTTTCTCAGTGATCTCCCAAATATCCTTTCCAAGACATCTAAGATGAGTCTCCATTCAAATTTTCCATATCCCATAATTTGTTTCATCAAGCTTAGGAATTTCTCTTCTGAAAATAGTTGCCAATGGATTAGAGTGTTAGCTACCATAGGATCTACCTCAAGCAGTTAAGCTTCTACAAAAGAGGACCAAGGCTCCGATACCAATAATTAGAATAATTGGTGAACAACTGAGAGAGGGGGGTGAATCAATTGTTAACAGATTATAACATTTAATCCACTTAATAACCTTTAACCTGATTAAGTATCGGTAGAGCAGAAATAGGTACCGGTAAACAATACAACTTAACAATTAAATAGATAATCAACGTAAATAAACCATACCACATAACACCATGATTTGTACGTGGAAAACCTAGAAAGGGAAAAACCACAATGGGAAGCCTACCCATAGTTTGATGATACTTCTGCAGAAAGTATGTGATACAATAAGGGGCCTGCACATGCAGGAAGGCACACTGCCTAGAGCATACTGCTCATTACAAAAGAGTCTCACTGACTACAGAGAGGCAAAAAACATCTCAAGATAAATGGAAAACAATCCAATGGAGTGAATTGCAAGAAATAGTATCTACCATGCCTAATTACAGTCTCGGTTAAGCTCAATACCAGAGGCCTTTGACCTCTTCCTTAATCCCAATTCGATCACCTATGATCAACCAAATATCCTTTACATATGATATTGCATTTCAAGACCACGAAAACTTATTCCATTCCCATACCACAATCTAAAATGAGATCTTACAACATTTTATACAAACCCTAAGGCCTAAACCAATTAAGTCATCCTGCTAAAATATATTACAATAAGATGATTACATAGATCAATATTACAATGATATGCCATGTCAGCTTAAGACCAAGACAACAATAACAAATCCATAAAACATCCTGAAACATCTTCAACATCCTGAAATCCATGTAGAAGCTACACCAACACCAATTATGCATCCTGTCAAGATTCCTCAGTGAGAGCTCATCTGGTAAAGCCTTAAACTAAAGTCTCTTTTGTTGGTAACACTAGATCTTCTGCCGATAACCAAAACCTATCTACTAGTAACCAACCATAACAACTAGTTTTTATATTAATGAAAAAAGGTCAATGTAACACATAATCAATTCATCCATAATGCCAACATGAGGAAGATCTAGGAGATTGATTCAATGGATTCTGGTTTTCAGAGTCAACTCAATGTGGCACTTGAGGATCTTGATGCAGCTAGAAGTGAGGTATGTACCTTGAAGAAGAATCTAAATGTTGCTGATGAATTCATTAGTGAGTTGAAAGATCAAGAAAGTGTTTGTAGAGAAAAGAGGAAAGAATTAATGGACAAGTTGAAGGAGAAAGAAGATTAGATCATGGAATACTAGGACAAAGCTGATGAGGTTAACAAGCTTGAGAGAGAGAATCTTCTTTGAAGAATGAGATACAATCCATTGTGATGAGACTAACTAAGGAAATTGAGGACCGAAAGAAGAATGAAGAGAATCTGGCACAATCATTGAAGGAAAGAGATAATGAATGCTTCAGGCTTACCTATGAAAATGATCTGTTGAAGCTTGAGTTGACTAATCAAGGAATAATGGTCAAGAACTTGAAAGACAAATTGCTACCTTGAGGGATGAACTTTCTACTACTAATGAATACAAAGACAAATTCAAAGCTTGCTCAACAAGGCTTGATGAGATGCTGGAATTTAGAGACATGGAAATGATATGCGAGGTCTAGGATTTGAGAAAGGTGAATCCTCTAGATTTGGACAAGGAAATAATAAACCTGGTCAGAAGAAGAGCAAAAATCCACCAGTAAGACAACCTAATGCTCATAAATTTAATGGTAGATGTTTTACATGCAACAAATTTGGTCATATGGCGAGTCAGTGTTAGAAGTAGGATGAATAGTGGAATAATGAACAATAACAATATGATAAACAACATGAATAATGTTCCTACCTTTACCAGTCAATGTTTCATATGCAATAACTTTGGACACAAGTCAAATGTGTGTAGAGTGGTAATGAATAACTTTCAGAATAAAATATGCTATGCTTGTATAATGTTTGGACATATTTCTAAATAGTGCAGGATAAGACAGAACTAGATGACCTTCAGACCTATCAAGAATAATGTGGTTTGCCGAGCATGCAACAAAATTGACATATTGCAAAATTCAACAGAAGCAAAAATAGTGCCTCAATTGACAAGAACAAATCAGATGAAAATGGAAAGGCAAAGGTTGATGAGATCAGAGATCAACATAAGAAGATGTGGATAAAGAAGGATGAATCTAAGGAAGATAATGGATCTGTACCTGAATCAAATGAAGAATCTTCATCTGGTAACTAGGGATTTTGGCCTTAGGGGGAGGCAAACCAATGAAAATCTTGAAGTACTCTTTGATCAAATATGTATTCAATGGATTATAGATGATAGAAACTGAGCTTTAGTTGATATCCAAAACTTAGATGGCTGATTTCGGCATCTGGTAGTGAAATAGGGCATTTGGTTGAATATTTGAGGTGCATTTATTTAAAACTAAAATTAGGGTTTGCAGGGTTAAAAGGAAAAAAATGAGAATCATTCTTCAATTTTTGAATAGTGTTTTCAAGTTGAAGAACAAGGTGATCAAAGTTTCTAGGAGATCTGAAAGCTAAAAGCGATCCAACGAGTGATCTACTAGGGCGTCCATCAGCTGGTTAAGGTATTTCTTGAAGGGCATTTTTTTGAGTGTGATTTTATGAGATTTTAAAATTGCATCTGCATCTTCCATTGGTACTCCACTGGTGGTTGACGTTAAGGATAGGATTGGCCTACATTTAAGAAACACCCATACAAGTCCATGGAAGATGACCCAATTGGAGATTTTTCTTTCCTCCCGCATAGAGTTTTGCATGTTGAATGATGTTTGAGCCTACATTCTCTGTGAAATTGAAGAAAATGTCTCTGAGGACATCCTGGATGAGATCAGAAATCCCAAGCCAGAATTTATGAAGGTACAAAGAAAGGGTTTTACCCAATTTGTAAACTTTCTGACTTTTGATGAGAAGGAATGGGTAAGATATGTGCTGAGCAGGATCCATGTTGAATTCATGTGGCTAGACCAACCATACAAGATCATTACTGATGCGATTAGGGAAGTAACCAACTTCAATCAAACCACTGAGAAGCCAAGGTTGTGGAAGGTCACAAACCCTTATGTGAACAAACTAACCAGTGCAGAGTTTGATGGACGATTGATGAAGATCAACACAATAAAAGAGGATGATGTTAAATTTTCTGCAATGGTTATTGGTTACAAGGTGTATTAGTCTAACAGATTGAATTTGATATCCAACACTGCTATCCATGCATCTTATTAAAGGGTTAAGGAAGATGGTCATTATGACCTGTGCAATGTGCTTTTGGAAGAGCTAATGATAAATTTGAAGAAAATTAGGCAGGATAAGAAGCATGCCTTTAAATTTGGATCTTTGATTATCTGTATGGCCCTCTATTTCATGAACCAAATCCCCAAAACTAGCATAGTATAATGGGATTATGATAGTCCAGTTGCACATATATTAAAGGAAAAACTTGACAAACTTGGGAACCAAGACAATCAAAATGTTGCATTATGGGCTTTTTAAAGAATTTTCAAGATAAAATGAAACAAAGAGTGAGAATCCCCAAGGAAATTGTTAAGAAATATGAGAGGACAATCTAATTTATGGTAAACAATGATGAATGTCTGATGGAAGCAGCTCAACCCCGAATAGTATGGATAATGCCAATGAGGTATGAGGTTGATGAGGCTATCTTGGATGCTTATGCACAACACTTGTTGAATGCTCTGGAAGACACTAAGGAGGAGAGGTTTGGAACATGCAAGGAGAAATAAATGGAGTTTCACTCCAAGTTCTTTGAACCAGTGAGGAAGAGGAAAGTATAAAATATTGTAGAAGATATTCTTGTTGAGGAAGTAAAATATTGTAGAAGATATTCTTGTTGAGGAAGGTCATCACCGGGAGAGAGTTAGAGCTGCTAGAGATGTAGTTTAAAAATAAAAGAAATAGAAGAGTGAACCATTGACAATTGACACTCATTTGATTGGTTTCATATGTTGTCATTGATGGAAACATGTTTCGGCTTTGTTCTTTGGTTTGGTACTTCCCAAAAGACACTTCACCGACACCGACATGTATCTTCATTGGTAGGAAGGACTCTATGGGTACTGGTACAAGAAGTCGACATCATTGGGAGATCTGGCAATTGACAAATCATTTTTTTATTTATGTATATATGTAATGAGCCGACATGTATAATTATTTTTGTATTATCTATGTAAGTTGACATGAGTCATGAAGGATTGTAATAGTATATAGGTCAGTTGATTAGATCATTTTTTATATAGGAGTATGTGGTGTTGTTAGTAATGCAAATATCATGTGTATGAGGTCATTTATGTATGAGATCAATATTATGTAATGATAGGTAGATGATTTTGGATGCGAAGGTTATTCTGGTAAGGGTTTAAGGTTACAGAACTGAAACAATCAGAGCTTGAACTGGAACTCTGTCTGGCATAGTAGATGCATTAAATGAGTTCAATTTTATGTTTTCTTATTCAAAGTAACTATAGTCAGTGAGACTCCTTTGTTTTGAGAAGTGCTCTCTAGGTAGTAAGCCTTCCTGCATGTGCATGCCCCTATATTATGTAATATCTTTTCATATGGCCAGTGGATTGATATTGTGGGTCACAAATCCCATCGGTTTTTCCTCTTTGAGGTTTTCCATGTACAAATTATTTGTGTTATGGTGTTCATTTATGTGATTGGTTCATTGATTTCTTTACTTCTTTCAATTATATATGTACCTGTTTACCGGTTGGTGAATGCATGTTGTAATAAGGTTAAAATTGAACATCCTGGTAGAACATTGATTCACCCCCCCTCTCAGTGTTCTTGGATTCCAACAATTGGTATCAGAGTCTTGTGCCTTGGAGGAAGTCTAACAGCTTGAGGAAGATCCTGAATCCGAAATCCATGGATATGAGTATGGAGAAGAAAGTTGAGGTAGCACTTGAAGATTATGATGCTAAAAGATGAAGAACTTAAAGTTAGAAGATGAATTTAATTCTGCCAAGGAATTTATTCTCATCCTATAGGAAAGGCTATCATTTGTTCAAGCTAGGAGGAAGGAACTTTTGTCAAATCAGGATGGTGAAGAGAAAGATGCCCTTAATAAAATATGTTAGAAGCTGATTCAAGAGAATATGGTCATAAGGAATGAAATGCAAGCCCTAACTATGAGGATGTCAAAGGAGATTGAAGACCAGAAGAAGAATGAAGAAAACCTTGGGAGATCTCTGAAAGATAGATTTGAAGAATGCATCTGGTTGGCTCATGAAAATGACATGTTGAGAACATAATTAGTACAATGCCAAAGTAATGAACAAGAACTTGAAAGATAGATGATAATCCTGAGAGATGATCTGACTATTGCAAGTGAGTACAAGGACAAATTCAAGGTTAGTGCAACATAGCTTGATGAACTATTGAAAAGCCAAAGACAAAATGGAGATTCCAATGGACTTGGATTTGAACAAGGTCAAAGCTCTGGTACTGCAAATGAAGAAAACAACTAGAAGACATTGGTAAGGCAGCTTAATGCTTACAAATTCAATGGCAGATGTTTTTTTTGTAATAAATTTTCTCATATGGCTAGGAAATGTAGAAATAGAGCAAATCAGAACTATAATTCTACTTTTGCTCAATATTCTAAATGCAATAATTATGGTCATAAGACAAAAGATTGCAGAATGAATTTAAAATGTCATGCATGTGGAAAATTTGGACATATGGCTAATCAGTACAGGTCAAGCAATTATACCAGTTATAGCAAAGCAATTCAAAAGAACAATATTGCATGCTTTGCATGTAACAAGATTGGACACATAGCTAAGTTTTGTAGAAGCAAAAATACACCGGTTAATAATGATGGATCAAATGATAAAGGGAAAGAAAAGATCAATGAAATCTAGCAAGATCATACCAGGAAATGGGTTAGGAAGTCAGATGATCAATCAACAGATGGAAGGGCTCCAATTGCTCAACCGACACAGGAGATTGCTCCTGCAACAGCAAGAAGCTCATCCGATAATTGAGGCAGATGCCTTACAGGTAGGCAAATTTCATGAAAATATTGCATAAGCCCTGGGAAGGAGATCTAAAAGAAATTCCAAACATTGGAAAAGGTTTATCCGATATGGAGATGTTCAACAGAGATCCGGTATGTTCCACCAGAAGACTTTCATATCAATGGCGGATTAGAGTTTTTGAAGGTTAAAAGGTTGAATCCACTTCATTTTGATCACCTTTTATTCAGAGTGATTAAGAGTGATACAGAGCGAGTCTAAGGCGATTCAGTGTGATTAGAAATCTTCATCAGTGATACCACCAGCTCTCTGAAGAATTTTCTAGGGTTATTCACTGGAAAATATTTCTCAGGTATTTATCACAATAATATTTCATCATGGAAGCTGGATCATCCTCTGCACCTACTTTAATTGCAAATCCAACTGTTGTCAAGGTTAAGGATCATCCCAGGACAATTTTCAACTAATGCCCACATATTGCCACCTTGGATCATTCGGTTGGCACATTTTTGCATGTTCCAGAAGGAGTTGTATATGTGGAAGACGTCAGAGCATATATTCACTACCACATTGAGGATCTGGGTACTAGTGACATCAAGAATATGTACATAAATGAGTTGATGGGTGTCTCTGAAAAGATCAAGCCCGAGTATAAGCACATTGAGGATCTAGGGTTTACTAGCATTCTTGATATCGCTGAATTCAAAGATGAGATCATCTGATATGTAGTGAGTAGAGTTAATGAAGAGTTCATTTGGTTGGACAAGCCTTATAAAATCATGAAGGAGGCTATTAGGGCCATCATCGGTTTTCTGCAAATTGGTCAGTGCCCAGAGAAAAAGATTTCAAATGATCAGGTTAAAAAACTCACCGGCGCAACTTTGGACCGGCAATAGATGAGGGTCAACGCCATCATTGATTGAGACATCGGATTTGGCAGCATGATCATTGGGTATAAGGTAACTCAATCCAATCATCTCAATTCTATTTCTAGCTCCTACATATATGTTGCACATAAGATTATGAGGGAAAATGAGAAAATAGATCTCTATGGATGGATGAATGATGAGTTGTTCATTAACCTTGGAAAGATTAAAGGAGAGAAAAAGGGGATATTCCTATATGGGAATCTCATTGTCTTCTTGATGCTATATTTTCTTAATGAAACTCCCAATTTTGGGAAGAGACAATGGGCATTTGATATCCCAGTTGGCAGACAACTGAAGCAATCTATTGCTATCTTGGGTATCTAGCGAGATGATAAGGTTTGGGGTTACTTCAAGGCATTTTAGAAAGCAATGAAATCCAGAGAGAGGGTTCCTAAACACATTGTTGAGAAATAATCAATCGAGATCTTCTTTATGATAAATAAGGATGAAACCTTAATGGAAGTAGTTAAACCCCAAAAGATATGGATAGAGGAGATGGGATATGAGGTTGATGCTAAGATTCTGGATGCTTATGCTAAAATGTTGATTGATGCTCCAATTGATGAGGCTAAAAAGTCCTTTGGTACTACAAAGCAAAAGAAGAAAGAGTTTCAAACTGAATCCAATTGGAAGAAGAGGGAGAAACAACAAGGAAAGGCCAACAAATTTGTTGAACAAGTATCCCAAGACATCAAGGCCCTAATGGATGTTGTTCCGGCAAAAGGAAGGAAGAGGAAAGAGCCTAAAATATTCATTGAGCCTATTCCATTAGACTTTAGAAGTAAAGATGACACTCCCTTAGCTTTCAAGAGGGTACTGAGGAAGAAAGGTGAGGAGTCTTAGGAAGCAACCGATAAGAAAGGTCACAATCAAGGTACCGGCTAGCCAACCTGAAAAGAAAAGAGCTCCAAAGGAAACATCTCTTATACCTTCTGCACCATCTCGTTCCAACAAAAGAAAGAAGAAGGATGACATAGACCTTGCTATTGTAACCGGTAGTGTATCTATAATCCATCCCAAGACTTGTGCATAGCTGATAGATGAAACCACCAAGGATGGTATGTTGAAAAATGTACAAAACTATTATGATCACTTAGATGATGATTAGAAGAAAGAAATTGAGGAAGCAGTTTTGTTATACCTAGATATATTTAAGAAGGCTTTATTAGAAATTGAGAAGAAGATACTGACACAACTATATGACAATCTAGATGATAGGATATTATCTTATATGGAGGAGGATAAGCGCATAAAAATTCAAGAGTTATTAACTACTTGTGGTTAAATTACTCCAAATAAGTTGGATATGACCCTTGAAGTTGTAGATAGAACAATTTTCCATAGCAAGCACATGATAATTAGTCTTATGATAGGAAGGGTTAATGAGACAATTAGTGAAACTCACAAAACATGGGTTCAATTTTTTGTTGATAATCCTGGTTTCTTCTCTTCACCGGAATCCAAGACTATGACTACTAACATCCTGGTTGAAGGGAAAGGCAAAGGTATAGTAGGTGCCCAACCCACAATTTTGAAAGATACTAAGGTATTGGATGTAGAGCCCCCAACAAAATCAAATGTACAAGACAGAGAGGAGATACCAATAGAAGTAGATAATGTATATATACTAGTAGATACACAGAATGTATAGGTTACAGATGTTGAGGACAATAGTCCTTTGGATCAGAATGTACATGTTAAGGATACAGTTCATGTGGAACCGGCAGAAACTAATACTGCACCAAGTGGTGAAGCCACTGGTGCAATAGAGGATGTTATTAAAGGTAATAAACCATCATAGGAAAATGGAGAGGAATCTAGCAGGGAGCCAGTAACCAGCACATCATTGTTGTTAATTGACACCTCCCAGGTAGAGCAGAAGAGCATAACTAAGATGAGTTCTACTAAGCTCATGATGATGGTTGCTCAAAAGATGATGAAGGAAGGAAAAGTGGACAAAGGAATAATTGATCAGTCAATTTAAATTTTGCACGGACTTGTCCCAGAGTGCCAGTTTGACAAAGGAGCAATCCCATGCGGCAAGCTCAAAATAATTACTGAGCACATTTCTAAGGATTTTCAATCATTGCAGCAAATATCTAACCACTAGGCATTGGAAAGATCCACTCAAGCCTAGAGATTCATTTGTGATCAGTTGATTGAATCAGAGAAGAAAGAGATTACTGATAAATTGAATTTAATTGATAATTCTTTAAGACAATGTATAAATATATATAGAGTATGTAGTAACACTGGATTACTTACTACAGATATAGATAAAGGTATTAAAGATTCTTAGGATAAAATTGTAGGTATAGTCAATTCTTTTGATGGTTCCAATTCTCTGACTACATCTATTGATGGGAAGATTTTGGTATTAGAAGCTCAAATTTCAGCTCTTGAAAGGGAAAGAGACAAAATCATAAGGAGAGCTAAAGGGCTCAAAGGATTGGTGAGTCCTCGGTTGGACTCCTTGAGTGTACATAAAAAGGAATGCATTGATATGGTTGGTAAGCCCACACCGACATAGCTTAAGAAGAAAGAGTTCCATGCTCATATGCTTAATGGACTTGTATCTATATCTAGCACATTCAAATCCGGTTGGGACGCTTATCTAGAGATTTTGGAGAAAGCCTATCCGGAAATTTTCAAGTATATTTAGCTCCGGTAAGGTGTTTTGGGACACATTCTTTGTACAAAATTTCATTTTTTTGCCCCCATTTTTGGTGTTTTTTTTTGCATTGATGTCAAAGGGGGAGGTATAGGTGAAAAATATATACTCAACATCAGGAGCTATAGAGTATCTACACAAATAATGGGAGTAGTCTTAGGGTGAAACTAGTAGATGGAAACCATTATCATTTTTCACACGAGTGTTTCCATCAATGCCAAAGGGGGAGATTGTTGGCAATTGACACTCACTTGATTGGTTTCATATGTTGTCATTGAAGGAAACATGTTCCAGCTTCATTCTTTGGTTTGGTACTTCATCGACATACACTTCATTGGCACTAGCATGTATCTTCATCGGTAGGAAGGACTCTATGGGTACCGGTACAGGAGGCTGAAATCATTGGGAGATCCGGTAATCGGCAAATCATTTTTTTATGTATGTATATATGTAATGATTTGACATGTATAATCATTTTTGTATTATCTATGTAAGCCGACATGAGTCATGAAGGATTGTAAGGGTATATAGGTCAATTGATTAGATTATTTTTGGTATAGGAGTATGTGGAGTTGTTAGTAATGTAAAGATAATGTGTATGAGGTCATTTATGTATGAGTTCAATATTGTGTAATAATATGTAGATGATTTTCGATGCGAATGTTATTCCGGTAAGGGTTTAAGGTTATAGAACTGAAAAAGTCAGAGCTTGAACCAAAACTCTATCTGGCATAGCAGATGCATTAAATGAGTTCAGATTTATGTTTTCTAATTCAAAGTGATTGTAGTAAGTGAGAATCCTTTGTGTTGAGCAGTGTGGTCTAGGCGGTAAGCCTTCCTGCATGTGCAGGCCCCCATATTATGTAATATTTTTTCATATGGTCAATGGATTGATATTGCTGGTCACAAATCCCATCGTGGTTTTTCCTCTTTGAGGTTTTCCATGTACAAATTCTTTGTGTTATGGTGTTCATTTGTGTTATTGGCTCATTGATTGCTTTACTTCTTTCAATTATATATGTACCGGTTTACCAGTTCATGAATGCATGTTGTAATAAGGTTAAAATTGAACATCCCATTAGAATATTGATTCACCCCCCCTCTCAGTGTTCTTGGATTCCAACATGCACCTGCTCCAGTTAAGGTGAAGGTGACAGGAGCTTTTCCCACTCTAGTGAAGACACCTCCTGTTGAAGCTAAACCCTCTAGTGCATCTAAGGGGAAAGGTGTCCTGAGGAAAAAGCAGAAGACTCAAAGAGAATATGTGGCAATCTCTCTGGTGGAATCATAGACAAAATTAGATACAGGCATCCCCAAGGCACCCAAGAAAGGGAAATTTTCTAGGGTGATCCGGAAACCCAAATCTGGTGGTGGAAAGGAAGAGCCAAAGGAGAAGAAGGCAAGATCTGATCCTGTACTGGCAGGTAAGCCCAAGAGAGGAAACAAGACAAAATTAGATCTGGATGAGGCTATAGAATCTAGTAAGATGAAAACTTCTAAAACAAAGTATCATATTTCTCCTCCATTATCTACTCAGGAATTAATTGATGAAATTATAAAAGATGGGAATTTGAAAAACATCTCTGTATATTATGTAAATATGGATGATAAGGATCAAACACAGATTGATGAAGCTATAATTTGGTACATGGATATATTTAGTAAAGCACTGATTGAATTAAAAATATATCTTCCCAAACTTTTGTACAACTTAATTGATGCTAGGAGAAAATCTGCTAGCCAAATGGATATAGAAATAAAGGAAAGTGAACTGGTTAATCAGTGCACCAGTATCACTATAGAGGAAATTCATAGATTAATTTTATTGGCGAATAAAAAGGAATTCAGTAGCAAACACAGGGTCAACAATCTGATGGTTGGTTGAGTTGGAGAAATAAGGAGAGAAACAAGTGAAATCTAGAAGAAGTTTCTTATTGAAAACTGGCTTGTAGAAACTATATCTCAAGATGAAGCCACTCAGTCACAAAATCCTCCGGTAGATGATGAAAATAAAGAAGAGGATACTTAAGATGTTTGGGAACAATAAATTTTGGATTCCATGGAGGTTGAGCCTATAAAATAAAATGATAAATCAACATAGGCAGAGGATGGTGCACCAAGTCATGACACCATTGCATAGGAGGCACCTAAATAAGGAAAATCCAGATTGGTTGAGACTAAGAAGAAGGAAGAGGTGAAACAAGATGAACCAGATAGAGATAAGGGTAAGGGAATGCAAACTCTGGTACTTGTGGCAATTGACACTGCAAAATCCAAAACCCAGGGATTTTTCCACAATTCAATGTCAGTTTTGGCAAACCCTTCAATCAAATGTCTCTGGCCGAAAGAATAATAGTTGCTACTGCTCTTCAGTCACAAGCCAGTCAAGATCTAGTAAAATCAGAAAGTAAAGATTAAAAAAGCTAATTTTGATGTCCATATATCTCTTGGAGAAGGTGGCTTCCAATGTACAGATTGATCCTAATAAAATCCCCTCCAGTAAACTATTGCAATTAATTAATAGTATAAATACCAATTTTGATTCTTTGGAGAAGACAACTACTTAGAAAGTTTCGGATAGATTTAAGGAAGTCAAAAAGAAAACCTTCCTAAAAATGATTGAAGATGACAGGGTTACATTAAATAAGATGTTGCAGACTATTTCTAACAAATTGTCAAAAGCTAGTAAATTGTACAAATCTTGACTCATTTTGCCCAAATTTACTATTGATTTTGATAATCAGATAGATGTTTGTTAGGAGAAGCTTGCTAGAATTTCTTAATCTTTTGACCCTAGTATATCATTAACCAGAAACATTGAAGGATAAATTATAGCTTTGAATGATTAGATCTTTGAGCTTCAAGCAGATAAGGAGAAAATTTTGAGGAAAGTAAGTGAACTTCAGAACTAGATTTCCATTCGGATAGATACTATGCTGAGCAATAAGGCGGATTGTATGAAGGAAATGGCCCGAATTGTACCATCAGACTTGAGAGAGTTGGAAATTTATGCTACTGTATTTGATGCATTTATCACAATTTTGGATAGCTTGAAGAATGGGTGGGATACACACCTAGGATTTTTGAAGACCACTTATGCAGACCTGTTCAAGTATTTGTAAAGTATATGTCATTTCTATATCAATTTTGGGTAGCACCCAATCTTTGGCATTACTGTCAAAGGGGGAGAGATGAGGTGAAAAATGTACAGACTAATTATATATGAAGTGTGTAGTCTAGTGTATTGCATATTCTTGGATTGTTGATCTAAGGGGGAGCCTTAGAACTCTTTTATTCCTTAGAATTATTTCATTCTTTCATCCAGTGTACAATTTTCATAGGTTTCAACACTTAGCCATTTTTCACAGGTGTTGCCATCAATGCCAAAGGGGAAGATTGTTGGCAATGGACACTCATATGGTGATTTCAGGTGACTTCTGGTGGTTGGTTGTTTGTTTAGGGTTGTCATTAATGACAACTCTTTGTGGTGATTCAATTCGGCAATTGCAATTCATCTTATTCGGACTTTGGTGGTAACTGGTAAACAATTGACTGGTAAAACAGGGTATTTCAATAATGCTTTGATCCAGAATGATTTCCGATGATTGTGGTGTTTTTGGTGATTATTTGTGTGATCTCAGTGATTGGGAAGACCCTTAGAAAGCATGTGATTATAATATTTTGTCTGGTGCTATGTTTTGTTCGATATTGAAGCTGGCTTGGAGCTACACATTACACTTCTTGAAGCCGACTTGAAGGAAATTGTTTTTGTGGTAAGACCAGATATATAGGATCCATTTGGCAGTTGATTTTTGGTGTGTTAGAGTATGGTGATCCATTTTGGTGAGATTGAGCGTAGTTTCACATGCACACTTTTCTTTCAGACCAACCAGTAGTTGACTGAGATAGAAACAGAGTATTCAACAAAGCAAAAATAGTTAGAGATTCAACACTTAACTGAAACTCATTCTTGCATAGTCAGATGCTAATTAAGAGTTCATTTTATTGTATTTTCTCATTGAAAACAAATTGTAAGTAAGTGAGACTTCCCTGAAGGTTGTATCCTTTTGGGAAACTATATTTGAGTAGTGAGCCTGAATGCAAGTGCATTCCCCACCTATGTAATATT